>NC_092292.1:6906118-6931118 GCF_036320965.1 Panulirus ornatus | reverse complement strand
ATTATTATTATTATTATTATTATTACTATTATTATTATTATTATTATTATTATTATTATTATCATTATCATTATCATTATTATCATTATTGTTATTATTATTATCATCATTATTACTACTATTTTCATAATCATTAATATCATTATTATCATTATCATATTAACATCTTTGATAGTATTCCGATTATATCAAAATTTTCATTCTTTATTACTTTTTATTATTTTTGATACTATGCTGATTATAAAATTCCATTTATCTCATTATAATTTCATTACCATAGTTATCACTACAATTACTTGTCATCCAGGATAGGCCTGCCGTCTCTTTGCTTCGCTATGTTCCATGAAGGAAACCAATGATAAATGTTAGAGAATGGCTCACAGTTGTGAGTAACAGTAAGATACAAGGAATCTTACCATCCCCAATTTCTTTGTGACAACTCTGCCAAAGGGATGTATGCCTTTTGTGAAGGGATTCATGACATGGTCACATTTATTTGAACTTCTAACTTTCCTATAAGATCATCCCTCAGACAATTTAGTTCTGCAAGAGATTTTTTCTGTTTCCTATACGGCGTGTGGCCAGAGAGAGTGAAGAGTAGGGAAACAGCGTTTGGTTTGTTATCATTTTCTTTTACTGATTTCAAGGGACTAAATCTTTTTCCTGTGGTGTTAAGGTCAGACCGCTATGCTTGGAACATAGAGTCTGTGTAGTCTGTGAAACTCTCATTTGTCACTTGAATATCAATAAATTCAAAAACAATTCCAAATAAGCATATATCTCAGCATTTCAAAATTGTCTGAAACAATTTTTCAACGTAACTTTTGACAACAATTTTTCAACGTAACTTTTGACAACAATTTTTCAACCTAACCTTTGACTAATATAGTATAGAAATTGTGTTTATGATTTTTCTCCAACTTGCCACCACTGATGATCATCTATCGTATATAGATGATCATCATTATGAAGTGATCATCTTGATGTTTAACGTAAGAGTGACAACCCTCGACACCAAGTTCAGTGATCTGGCATCACGTCGCTCCAGCAAAATGCGTATCAACATATAGCAGCAACAGACCCTCTGCTTATGTCACCATGTGTTGAGATGCACATGTCTGCCTGTATATGCTCAGCCAGGATATGGCTCATATTTTATACAAAAGGTAAGAATTATTGATGTCTAGCCTGTAGACAGCTTACGTCTGGTCCTGTCAGCTTCCCGCTGATATTTCGAAAACGAGTTAATGGTTTTAAATTTGATTCATCGACGAAGTTTCCATTAATGACAAAAAGAATCGAAAAAAGACAATCAACAAAAGCGCATTGGCAACTGGTGATGAGAGGACTCACCAATTTAATTCGAATGAGAATTTTCCTATCTTGCTCAACCGTTCAAACTGAAAATCAACAATGAATCTTCATTTTAATGGAACAAAGAATTTCTATCACTGTTACAAGCAGTTCCTAACAAAGCTTCGCACTTCACCAACCAATATAACAAGCCAAAGTATAGTAAGTCATATAACAAAACCAGTGATGCGCTCTGTACATTACGTGGCCTGAGCCAGGCGGCAGCAGAGAAGCTGCAGTAACAGCCAGCTGATCCATTAACCTCATCACCACCGGGAACAACTATTAAGATCACATTAAAACCACATTACAATTCCGAAAATCTCTAATGTTACATGATTAGGAAAACCTGTTTTCTAGTAACATATTTCAGTTATTTAGGATATATGTATAAAGTACATCTATAAAGTGCCATGAGAAATTGTGATAAATTTTATGATGGGCAGACTGGTAAGGATCTTTCTGTTAGACTTAAGCAATATAGATATAGTATAAGAACGGGACAAGAATCAAATGTCTTGTTTAATCATGTTAAAACCTATGATCATTGTATTGACAGGAGTAATGCCATCTCAGTTATTAACTCTAACTCTATTACCAAGAGAAATATCATTGAATATTCTATTATCAAATACACAAAGAATTATCATCTTAATATTAGTTATGGTCTATACAAATTAGATAACATTATTGTTGATGAAATTTGTAAAAAGATAGGTTTATGAACACTTATTGTCTGTCTTGGACAATCGCATGTTTACCAAATGTCGTCCTAGTTTCGATTCTTCGATGTATATCAACTGACTTAGATATCTCTCGTGTGTCTCCCCTGATGATGTGATCATTACACGAAAGTGCACTTCGAAACTTATCTTGTTTCATTTTCCACGTGCACTCAAAAGAAACTATATATATATATATATATATATATATATATATATATATATATATATATATATAGAGAGAGAGAGAGAGAGAGAGATGAAAGCCGGCAAGGCAGCAGGTTTGGATGGTTTTGCAGTGGAATTTATTAAAAAAGGGGATGACTGTATTATTGACTGGTTGGTAAGGTTAATTAATGTATGTATGATTCATGATGAGGTGCCTGAGGATTGGCGGAATGCGTGCATAGTGCCATTGTACAAAGGCAAAGGGGATAAGAGTGAGTGCTCAAATTACAGAGGTATAAGTTTGTTGAGTATTCCTGGTAAATTATATGGGAGGGTATTGATTGAGAGGGTGAAGGCATATACAGAGCATCAGATTGGGGAAGAGCAGTGTGGTTTCAGAAGTGGTAGAGGATGTGTGGATCAGGTGTTTGCTTTGAAGAATGTCTGTGAGAAATACTTACAAAAGCAAATGGATTTGTATGTAGCATTTATGGATCTGGAGAAGGCATATAATAGAGTAGATAGAGGCTCTGTGGAAGGGACTAAGAATATATGGTGTGGGAGGCAAGTTGTTAGAAGCAGTGAAAAGTTTTTATCGAGGATGTAAGGCATGTGTACGTGTAGGAAGAGAGGAAAGTGATTGGTTCTCAGTGAATGTAGGTTTGCGGCAGGGGTGTGTGATGTCTCCATGGCTGTTTAATTTGTTTATGGATGGGGTTGTTAGGGAGGTAAATGCAAGAGTTTTGGAAAGAGGGGCAAGTATAAAGTCTGTTGGGATGAGAGAGCTTGGGAAGTGAGTCAGTTGTTGTTCGCTGATGATACAGCGCTGGTGGCTGATTCATTTGAGAAACTGCAGAAGCTGGTGACTGAGTTTGGTAAAGTGTGTGAAAGAAGAAATTTAAGAGTAAATGTGAATAAGAGCAAGGTTATTAGGTACAGTAGGATTGAGGGTCAAGTCAAATGGTAGGTAAGTTTAAATGGAGAAAAACTGGATTAAGTAAAGTGTTTTAGATATCTGGGAGTGGATCTGGCAGCGGATGGAACCATGGAAGCGGAAGTGGATCATAGGGTGGGGGAGGGGGCGAAAATCCTGGGAGCCTTGAAGATTGTGTGAAAGTCGAGAACATTATCTCCGAAAGCAAAAATGGCCATGTTTGAAGGAATAGTGTTTCCAACAATGTTGTATGGTTGCGAGGCGTGGCCTATGGATAGAGTTGTGCGCAGGAGGGTTGATGTGCTAGAAATGAGATGTTTGAGGGCAATATATGGTGTGAGGTGGTTTGATCGAGTAAGTAATGTAAGGGTAAGAGAGATGTGTGGAAATAAAAAGAGCGTGGTTGAGAGAGCAGAAGCGGGTGATTTGAAATGGTTTGGGCACATGGAGAGAATGAGTGAGGAAAGATTGACCAAGAGAATATATGTGTCGGAGGTGGAGGGAACGAGGAGAAGTGGGAGACCAAATTGGAGGTGGAAAGATGGAATGAAAAAGATTTTGAGCGATCGTGGCCTGAACCAGCAGGAGGGTGAAAGGCGGGCAAGGAATAGAGTGAATTGGATCGATGTGGTATACCGTGGTCGACGTGCTGTCAGTAGATTGAATCAGGGCATTTGAAGCGTCTGGGGTAAACCATGGAAAGTTGTGTTGGGCCTGGATGTGGAAAGGGAGCTGTGGTTTCGGGCATTATTGCATGACAGCTAGAGACTGAGTGTGAACGAATGGGGCCTTTGTTGTCTTTTCCCAGCGCTACCTCTCACACATGAGGGGGGAGGGGGATGTTACTTCATGTGTGGCGAGGTGGCGATGGGAATGAATAAATGCAGACAGTGTGAACTGTGTGCATGTGTATATATGTATGTGACTGTGTGTATACATATATGTGTACATTGAGATGTATAGGTATGTATATTTGCGTGTGTGGATGTGTAGGTATATACATGTGTATGGGGGTGGTTTGGGCCATTTCTTTCGTCTGTTTGCTTGCGCTACCTCGCAAACGCGGGAGACAGCGACAAAGCAAAATAAAAAAAATTATATATGATATAATAATATAATAATATATACTGCGAGGTAGCGCAAGGAAACAGACGAAAGAAATGGCCCAACCCACCCCCACACACATGCACACACACAGACACACACACACACATACACACACACACACACGTCCACACACGCAAACATAGACACCCACACATCCCAACGTACACACATATATACACGCACAGACACACGCATATAAACACATGCAGACAATTCACACTGTTTGCCCCTACTCACCCCCATCGCCACCCCGCCACACACGGAATAACATCCCCCTCCCCCCTCATGTGCGCGAGGGAGCGCCAGGAAAAGACAACAAAGGCTCCATTCGCTCACACTCAGTCTCCAGCTGTCATGCAATAATGCCCGAAACCACAGCTCCCTTTCCACATCCAGGCCCCACAGAACTTTCCATGGTTTAACCCAGACGCTTCACATGCCCTGATTCAATCCATTGACAGCACGTCGACCCCGGTATAACACATCGATCCAATTCACTCTATTCCTTGCCCGCCTTTCACTCTCCTGCATGTGCGATCCAATTCACTCTATTCCTTGCCTGCCTTTTACCCTCCTGCATGTTCTGGCCCCGATCACTCAAAATCTTTTTCACTCCATTTTTCCAAATGGCGTCCTAGCTTCGTCTCTTCGATGTATATCAACTGATTGTTGTACTTCTCTCTTGTGTCTCCCCTGATGATGTGATTATTACACGAAAGTGCACTTGGGAGCTTTTCGTGTTTCATTTTCCCCGTGGACTCATAGGAATATCTTGATCACGCGCAAAATTGTGATCCTTTCCAAAATATATATATATATATATATATATATATATATATATATATATATATATATATATATATATATATATATATATATATATATATATTTTTTTTTTTTTTTTTTTTTTTTTGCTTTGTCGCTGTCTCCCGCGATTGCGAGGTAGCGCAAGGAAACAGACGAAAAAAATGGCCCAACCCACCCCCATACACATGCCTTGATTCAATCCACTGACAGCACGTCAACCCCGGTATACCACATCGCTCCAATTCACTCTATTCTTTGCCCTCCTTTCACCCTCCTGCATGTTCAGGCCCCGATCACACAAAATCTTTTTCACTCCATCTTTCCATCTCCAATTTGGTCTCCCTCTTCTCCTCGTTCCCTCCACCTCCGACACATATATCCTCTTGGTCAATCTTCCCTCACTCATTCTCTCCATGTGACCAAACCATTTCAAAACACCCCCTTCTGCTCTCTCAACCACGCTCTTTTTATTTCCACACATCTCTCTTACCCTTACGTTACTTACTCGATCAGACCACCTCACACCACACATTGTCCTCAAACATCTCATTTCCAGCACATCCATCCTCCTGCGCACAACTCTATCCATAGTCCACGCCTCGCAACCATACAACATTGTTGGAACCACTATTCCTTCAAACATACACATTTTTGCTTTCCGAAATAATGTTCTCGACTTCCACACATTCTTCAAGGCTCCCAGAATTTTCGCCCCCTCCCCCACCCTATGATCCACTTCCGCTTCCATGGTTCCATCCGCTGCCAGATCCATTCCCAGATATCTAAAACACTTTACTTCCTCCAGTTTTTCTCCATTCAAACTCACCTCCCAATTGAATTGACCCTCATCCCTACTGTACCTAATAACCTTGCTCTTATTCACATTTACTCTTAACTTTCTTCTTTCACACACTTTACCAAACTTCGTCACCAGCTTCTGCAGTTTCTCACATGAATCAGCCACCAGCGCTGTATCATCAGCGAACAACAACTGACTCACTTCCCAAGCTCTCTCATCCCCAACAGACTTCATACTTGCCCCTCTTTCCAAAACTCTTGCATTCACCTCCCTAACAACCCCATCCATAAACAAATTAAACAACCATGGAGACATCACACACCCATGCCGCAAACCTACATTCACTGAGAACCAATCACTTTCCTCTCTTCCTACACGTACACATGCCTTACATCCTCGATAAAAACTTTTCACTGCTTCTAACAACTTACCTCCCACACCATATATTCTTAATACCTTCCACAGAGCATCTCTATCAACTCTATCATATGCCTTCTCCAGATCCATAAATGCTACATACAAATCCATTTGCTTTTCTAAGTATTTCTCACATACATTCTTCAAAGCAAACACCTGATCCACACATCCTCTACCACTTCTGAAACCACACTGCTCTTCCCCAATCTGATGCTCTGTACATGCCTTCACCCTCTCAATCAATACCCTCCCATATAATTTGCCAGGAATACTCAACAAACTTATACCTCTGTAATTTGAGCACTCACTCTTATCCCCTTTGCCTTTGTACAATGGCACTATGCACGCATTCCGCCAATCCTCAGGCACCTCACCATGAGTCATACATACATTAAATAACCTTACCAACCAGTCAACAATACAGTCACCCCCTTTTTTAATAAATTCCACTGCACTACCATCCAAACCTGCTGCCTTGCCGGCTTTCATCTTCCGCAAAGCTTTTACTACCTCTTCTCTGTTTACCAACTCATTTTCCCTAACCCTCGCACTTTGCACACCACCTCGACCAAAACACCCTATATCTGCCACTCTATCATCAAACACATTCAACAAACCTTCAAAATACTCACTCCATCTCCTTCTCACATCACCACTACCTGTTATCACCTCCCCATTTGCGCCCTTCACTGAAGTTCCCATTTGCTCCCTTGTCTTACGCACTTCATATATATATATATATATATATATATATATATATATATATATATATATATATATATATATATATATATATATATATATATATATATATATATATATACTTCTCCCTACATCGTATATCTTGTTTCTCGTTTTCGGCTCGTTATTAAGGCAATTCTGAGGTGGTGAACGTTTATGTATTGCTGGTGTGTTGGTACGGTGGTGGCTGTATTTTGCTGTTGTTGTTGTTGAACCATCATAGTTTTCATTATGCAATTATCTTGTGGTCAGGACTGTTGTTGATAACTCGTAATTGTCACATTTCTGGCTGAGCTGCTGCAGTTACTAGTGAGGCTACATCTGTAATTCTTCTTGACTTAGCCAGAGCTGCTCCTCTGATCTTCTTGGCCACAACAGCTGTTACTTCTGGTGTCACTAAACTCATGGCTACATCTTGTGTAGGTATGTGGGTTTCTCACGTCCCCATCTTACAATCTTCCCTTCGTTCACCCATAGAGAAGGGATAAAAACTATTCTTATTACAACTATCCATAATTATCATCGAATATAGAGACTATGATTAGAATAAAGATAATTAAATTCATGGAAATTTTCGTATCAAATAACTAAATATTTTCTTTTCGTTTTTTGCCGATGGAGGATGCCAGGGATGAATGACAGCTGGAGGTCCTGTTGATTATTGTTAACATACTAAAGTTTGTGAAGTTACTCCTGGTCCCTCAGGAATGTTTTTCATACATTTCCTCTCTCTCTCTCTCTCTCTCTCTCTCTCTCTCTCTCTCTCTCTCTCTCTCTCTCTCTCTCTCTCTCTCTCTCTCTCTCTCTCTCTCTCTCTCTCTCAACAAATAGTCTGTTCAGTTTCGTTAACGTGCAGGTCAGTGTTCTTCCATTTTTTAAGGATATTACCACATAGTTTTCAACTATTTCTCTAAATAAATTAATGAGACCAAAGTCAAAATTCATCTAAATTTTAACTTCTATCCTCGCGTCAGGTCGATCATGATTATAGAGCCGAGCGTAACTCAAGATAAATCATGACAGGAGTGTAAGGATGTGCTGGAACATGTCAGTCACTGGCAACTCCTTCCGGTCTTGTTAGACAATATAAACAAACGTGTTTGCTGCACCACAATTGTCTTGATACATACCATCACGATAGATCTTTATTGAGCATCACTACGACGGCCCCTCGTCGTTCTGCCTTTTTGTCTGTCACATAACTGCGTTACTTTCCTGTACTTCGGTGAGCATGAACTGGAGCAACGTCACTGTGGATGCCACCATCCTCCCCACGCGAGCTGGAGACACGAAACCTACCGACCATGTCTCTCGTGGTCTTCCGTGCACGTACACTTAGTCAGACTACCTTCCCCTCTCTGCAAACGAATAGGGTCGAAGGTTTTAACTGGGCGTAACGTGATAAACCACATCTTGTGTATCAACAAAGACACAACGGAGAACGAAAAACTCATATGCTTTGTGCTACAGATGACTACATTTTCAATTTTAGATCCTTGATATCCTAGAAAGTATTTGGTTAATGAAAAGAATATTGTGTCTTACCTTTTTAAATGTGAGTGAACTGGTCTTGTCAGTTGTAGCTAAAATGGTTGACTGGTATTGATTTTCCTCGTGTTGTCTATCCATAAGGAAATGAAGGACAAAATACACCAGCTTTTACAACGCCTTCCATGGGATAAGAGAGCGTAGCGAGGCGTGTGGTGCCACGTGGTGCCTGACCCACTGGACAGTGATCAAGTTGCAGCTTACTTTTATGGCGCGCCTATCACCCTGATGGTAGGGGAGGTTAGGGGAGGGAGGGCGGAGGTTGGGAGAGAAAGGAAGGGAAGAAGAGGAAGGTGGAGGGTTTGGAAGGGGAAGAGGATCACACAGGAAGACATACAGGACCTAGGAGTAAACAAAAGGAAATGCCAGAAGGGGAAGCATTTGTAAAACAGGAATTTCGTACACAGAAACTATTTGTTATTAATCTTTTCTCTGTTTTCTCTTTATAACGCACACATAACAACTCAGCTAATAATTGTTCACACATTCAGTCATTAGCCAAGATTTATCACTCTTAAAAAATGAGAAAATATAATAATGATGCTCTCGGCATTTTCCCGTTATGTAGTGTGAGCAGGATGTGTATTATGCGATGACCTGTCACACTTCATGGCTGTTGGCTCAGTTGCTGTTAATTTAACGAACTCACAGTGCAAGGATGATCCCTCCAGCTGTGCAATGAAACTTGCCCAGTACTGTACTCACATTTCTATAGGCAGTCCGATCCCTTACCAATGACCGTGCCAGTTATTTACCAACTTTTTCTTGTCGTCAATATAGGCCGTCCAAATACTTCAAGACTTCAGTAATTCCTTGGCAGTAAGGATGAAGGTAAGGTGAGGACCGGGACTTGCAAGAAAATATATTTGTCTGGTAACTGGAGAATGTATATCTAGTACTTGTATAGTTAGTCAGGTTCTACTAATGGAACACGCCTTACTGCTGCACAGTCGCTGTGGTTATTGTTATACTCCAAACTGCCAGTTGACTTGAGGGATGACCAGAGTCTTTGTTGTTGATGTTATTGTTAGAGTTGTTACTATTACTGTGATGATGCAGTTGTTCTTCTTGTTATTGATGCTGCTGTTGTTGTTGTTGTCACTTGCCTGCAGCTTACTTTCTTAATGAAGGGGATACAGCTACTATATATAATACAGTTACAAATCCTGACAATGCTGGCTGGTGTTATTACTGGAGAGGATACAGCTGATGTGATTATTATGGTTAAACCTACTAGCACTGCTCATGCTGTTGCTAGATGAATATATATACATGTACATACCCATTTTTGTTTTCGGAGATAATGTTCTCGACTTCCACCCATTCTTCAAGGCTACCAGGATTTTCGCCCCCTCCCCACCCTATGACTCACTTCCGCTTCCATGGTTCCATCCGCTGCCATATCCACTCCCAGATATCTAAAACACTTTACTTCCTCCAGTTTTTCTCCATTCAAACTTACCTCCCAGTTGACTTGACCCTCAACCCTACTGTACCTAATAACCTTGCTCTTATTCACATTTACTCTTAACTTTCTTCTTTCACACACTTTACCAAACTCGGTCACCAGCTTCTGCAGTTTCTCACATGAATCAGGCACCAGCGCTGTATCATCAGCGAACAACAACTGACTCACTTCCTAAGCTCTCTCATCCCCAACAGACTTCATACTTGCCCCTCTTTCCAAAAATCTTGCATTCACCTCCCTAACAACCCCATCCATAAACAAATTAAACAACCATGGAGACATCATACATCCCTGCCGAATTTTGCGCGTGATCAAGTATGTTCTTATGAGTCCACGGGGAAAATGAAACACGATAAGTTCCCAAGTGCACTCTCGCGTAATAATCACATCATCAGGGGACGCACAAGAGAGAAATATGTCAGTTGATATACAACGAAGAGACGTAGCTATGACGCCATTTGGTAATCATGCCATTGTCCAAGACAGACAACGAGCGTATCATAAACTATTATGTGGACAAGAAGGTGAATTGTTTACAAATTCTATGAACAATAAAGTTATCCAGTTCATATAGACCATCACTAATGTTAAGATTATAATCCTTTGTTTACTTGATATTAGAAGATTCAATGATGTTTCTTATGGTAATGGAGTTAGAGTTAATAACTGAGGTGGCATTACTCCAGTGAATACAATGATCATACTTTTTAACGTGATCAAACAAGGCATTTGATTCTTGTCCCGTTCTTATACTATATCTATGTTGCTTAAGTCTTACAGAAAGATTCTTACCAGTCTGACCAACATAAAACTTATCACAATTTCTACATGGCACTTTATAGATGCACCCAGGATAGTTTTCTGGTGAGTTCCTGATTATGATATTCTTTATAGTATTATTGTTGCTGAAGGCAACATTTACATCAAAGGATTTTAGCAACATGAGAAGTAGAGTAAAATTATTATCAAAAAGGAGAACTAAAAGATTCTTGGTGTCAATGGGAGGTTTGGGCTCAACTCTATAAAATGATTTCTTTGCTAACTTAAGGGATTATCAATGAAAGATCTAGGGTACTTTAACTTGGATCCAAAAGAATATATCTTTTCAAACTTATCATCAATATACTCTGCGCTGCGAACACGTAATGCCCTAAGGAACATAGATTAAAATGATGATGATCTAACTTTGTCATGTTGAGATAAGCAATAATGGATATATGAGCATACATTGGTAGGTTTTCTGTGTATGCTAAACTTAAACTTGTTTTCTTGTCTATGGATCATGATATCTAAAAATAGTAACATACATTATTTTCATTCTCTACAGTAACTTTGATGGAAGGCACTGAATTGTTAAGTTAGGGGAGAAATATTTGAAAATTTTCATTTGTTGGCCAAACACAAAGAACAGCATCTACGTACCTAAACCAAATTGCATTGGAAGGTAAGATAACCTTTAGCAATTTTGTTTCAAAAAATTCCATATAAGGATTATTTAGTACAGGTGAAAGAGGGTTACACATTGCCATACCAAATTTCTAAACATAATAATCTCCATTGAATTGAAAGACAGTCTTTTATACACAATTTTATCAGTTCAATGAAAATAGACTTTGAAACAGGCAAATGAATATCATCCAAGACATCAAATATATATCCTAAAAGGTCATCAACTGGAACTTTTGTGAAAAGTGAAGAAACATTAAAGCTAACAGGTTTGAAATCAAAATTAACACTGATATTGTTAAGCTTGTTAAATCATTCTACACTGTTTATGATATCAGAATTTGATATCTTACCCACTTAAGGGTTTACTAGAGAAACAAATCATTTTGACAGTTTATATGTGACGGAGCCTACTGAACTCACTATAGGTCTTGTTGGAAATTTTTTTTTGTGTTTTGATAAGTCCCCTTCATTGCCATATATGTATGGACTCATCAAAAAACATAAACAAAATTTTCCAACAAGACCTATATTGAGTTCAGTAGGCTCCATCACATATAAATTTTCAAAGTTTTTACAAGGATGTAAGGCATTTATACCAAGAGGAAGAGAGGAAAATGATTAGTTCCCAGCGAATGACGGTTTGCAGCAGGGGACGTGAATGCAAAAGTGTTTGGAGAGAGGGGCAAGTATACAGTCTGTTGTGGATGAGAGGGATTGGGAAGTGAATCAGTTGTTGTTTGCTGATGATACACCGCTGGTGGCTGATTATGGTGAGAAACTGCAGAAGTTGGTGACAGAGATTGGTAAAGTGTGTGAAAGAGGAAAGCTGAGAGTAAAAGTGAATAAGAACAAGGTTATTAGGTTAAGTAACGTTAAGGGGCAAGTTAATTCGGAGGGAGGTTTGAATAGAGAAAAACTGGAAGAAGTGAAACGTTTTAGATATCTGGGAGTGGATTTGGCAGCGGATGGAACCATGGAACCGGAAGTGAATCACAGGGTGGGGGAGCGGGCGAAGGTTTTGGGAGTGTTGACGAATGTGTGGAAGGCGAGAACGTTATATCCGAAAGCAAAACTGGGTATGTTTCAAGGAATAGCGGTTCCAACAATATTATATGGTTGTGAGGCATGTATAGATTGGGTTGTGCGGAGGCGGGTAGATGCGTTGGAAGCGTGGTGTTTGAGGACAAAATGTGGTGTGAGGTGGTTTGATCGAATAAGTAATGAAAGGGTAGGAGAGGTGTGTGGTAATAAAAAGAGGTTGGGTGAGTGAGCAGAAGAGGGTGTATTGAAATGGTTTGGTCAAATTGAGAGAATGAGTGAGGAAAGACTGACAGAGATGATATATGTGTCAGAGCTGGAGGGAACGAGAAGTGGGACACCAAATTGGAGGTGGAAAGATGAACTGAAAAAGATTTTGAGCGATCAGGGCGTGAACATACAGGAGGATGAAAGGCGTGCAAGGATATAGAGTGAATTAGAACGATGTGGCATACCGGGGTCGACGTGCTGTCAATGGATTGAGCCAGGGCATGTGAAGAGTCTGAGGTAAACCATGAAAAGATTTGTCGGGCCTAGATGTGGAAAGGGAGCTGTGATTTCGGTGTATTATACATGCATGGGAACCAATCACATTCCTCTCTTTCTACTCGTACACATATATTACATCCTCGATTAAAACTTTTCACTGCTTCTAGAAATTTACCTCCCACACCATATGCTCTTAATACCTTCCACAGAGCATCACCATCAACTCTATAATATGCCTTTTCCAGATCCATAAATGCTACATACAAATCCATCTGTTTTTCTAAGTATTCCTCACATACATTCTTCAAAGCAAACACCTGATCCACACATCCTCTACCACTTCTGAAACCATACTGCTTTTCCCCAATCTCATATAATTTCC
This sequence comes from Panulirus ornatus, assembly GCF_036320965.1. Taxonomy (NCBI): domain Eukaryota; kingdom Metazoa; phylum Arthropoda; class Malacostraca; order Decapoda; family Palinuridae; genus Panulirus; species Panulirus ornatus. The sequence continues at coordinate 6,917,696 of NC_092292.1, read as the reverse complement.
CAGGAATACTCAACAAACTTATACCTCTGTAATTTGAACACTAACCTTTATCCCCTTTGCCTTTGTACAATGGCACTGTGCATGCATTCCACCAATATATGCATTGAATATCCTCACCAACCAGTCAACAACACAGTCATCCCCTTTTTTTTGATAAATTCCACTGTAAAACCATCCAAACCCGACGCCTTGCTGGCCTTCCGATAAGCTTTCACAATATCTTCTCTGTTTACCAAATCATTTTTCCTGACCCTCTCACTTAGCACAGTACCTCGACAAAAACACACTATATCTGCCACTTTATCATCAAACACATTCAACAGACCTTCAAAATACGCACTCCATCTCCCTTCTCACTTCGTCATACCTTCTTATTACCTCCCCATTTGCCCCTTCACCGATGTTTCCATTTGATCTCTTGTCTTACGCACTTTATTTACCTCCTTCCAAAACATCTTTTTATTCTCACTAAAAGTTAATGATTCTCTCTCACCCCAACACTCATTTGCCCTCTTTTTCACCTTTTGTGCCTTTCTCTTGAACTCCTGCCTCTTTCTTTTATACATCTCCCACTCATTTGCATTTTTTCCCTGCAAGAATCGTCCAAATGCCTTTCGCTTCTCCATCACTAACAATCTTACTTCTTCATCCCAGGACTCACTACCCTTTCAAACCTGCCCACCTCCCACCTTTCTAATGCCAGAGACATCTTTTGCGCAAGCCATCACTGCTTCCCTAAATCTATCCCTTTCCTCTCCACTCCCCTCACGTCCTTTGCTCTCACCTTTTTCCAATCTGCAGTCAATCTGTCCTGGTACTTCCTCAAACAAGTCTCATTTCCAAGTTCACTTATTCTCGCCACTCTTTTCATCCCAACATTCTCTGTTCTTTTCTGAAAACCTTAACGTTCCCCTCCAAAATGTAATGATCAGACACCCCTTCAGTTGCCTCTCTCGGCATATCAATATCCAAAAGACTCTCTTTGACGCGCCTATCAATTAACATTTAATCCAATAACTCTCTCTAGCCATCTCCCCTACTTTTAAACCAGGTATTCCTAATCACCATTCCTTTTTCAGCACACAAATCTACAAGCTCTTCACCATTTCCATTTACAACACTAAACACCCCATGTACACCAATTATACCCTCAACTGCCACATTACTCACCCTTGCATTCAAATCACTCATCACTACCACCCGGTTTCGTGAATCAAAGCTACTAACACACTCACTGAGCTACTCCCAAAACAATTGCCTCTCACGATCTTTCTTCTCATGCCCAGGGGCATAGGCACCAATAATCACCCATCTCTCTCCATCCACTTCCAGTTGTACCCATATTAACCTCGAGTCTACTTTTTTACACTATATCACATACTCCCACAACTCTGCTTCAGGAGTATTGCTACTCTTCCATTACTCTTGTCCTCTCACCAAACCTTGCTCTACTCTCAAGACATTCCCAAACCACGCTTCCCCTTTACCTTTGAGCATCGTCTCACTCAGAGCCCAAACATCTTTGTTCCTTTCCTCAAACACACTACCTATCACTCCTTTTTTCTCATCTTGGTTACATCCACACACATTCAGACAACCCAATCTGAACCTTCGAGGAGAATGAGCACTCCCCGCATAACTCCTTCTGTTTCCCCTTATAAAAAGTTTAAGATAGGAAGGGGAAGGTTTCCAGCTCCTCGCTCCCGTCCCCTGCAGTCGCAGTCTACGACACGCGGGGAATGCGTGGGAAGTATTCTATCGTCCCTATCCCAATGAAAAAAAATTATATATATATATATATATATATATATATATATATATATATATATATATATATATATATATATATATATATATATATATATATATATATATATTTTGCTTTGTCGCTGTCTCCCGCGTTTGCGAGGTAGCGCAAGGAAACAGACGAAAGAAATGGCCCAACCCACCCCCATACACATGTATATATATACTTCCACACACGCAAATATACTTACCTACACAGCATTCCATGGTTTACCCCAGACGCTTCACATGCTCTGATTCAACCCACTGACAGCACGTCAACCCCGGTATACCACATCGATCCAATTCACTCTATTCCTTGACCGCCTTTCACCCTCCTGCATGTTCAGGCCCCGATCACACAAAATCTTTTTCACTCCATCTTTCCACCTCCAATTTGGTCTCCCACTTCTCCTCGTTCCCTCCACCTCCGACACATATATCCTCTTGGTCAATCTTTCCTCACTCATTCTCTCCATGTGCCCAAACCATTTCAAAACACCCTCTTCTGCTCTCTCAACCACGCTCTTTTTATTTCCACACATCTCTCTTACCCTTACGTTACTTACTCGATCAAACCACTTCACACCACACATTGTCCTCAAACATCTCATTTCCAGCACATCTCTATCCATAGCCCACGCCTCGCAACCATACAACATTGTTGGAACCACTATTCCTTCAAACATACCCATTTTTGCTTTCCGAGATAATGCTCTCGACTTCCACACATTCTTCAAGGCTCCCAGAATTTTCGCCCCCTCCCCCACACAATGATCCACTTCCGCTTCCATGGTTCCATCCGCTGCCAGATCCACTCCCAGATATCTAAAGTACTTTACTTCCTCCAGTTTCTCTCCATTCAAACTTACCTCCCAATTGACTTGACCCTCAACCCTACTGTAGCTAATAACCTTGCTCTTATTCACATTTACTCTTAACTTTCTTCTTTCACACACTTTACCAAACTCAGTCACCAGCTTCTGCAGTTTCTCACATGAATCAGCCACCAGCGCTGTATCATCAGCGAACAACAACTGACTCACTTCCAAAGCTCTCTCATCCACAACAGACTTCATACTTGCCCCTTTTTCCAAAACTCTTGCATTCACCTCCCTAACAACCCCATCCATAAACAAATTAAACAACCATGGAGACATCACACACCCCTGCCGCAAACCTACATTCACTGAGAACCAATCACTTTCCTCTCTTCCTACACGTACACATGCCTTACATCCTCGATAAAAACTTTTCATTGCTTCTAACAACTTGCCTCCTACACCATATATTTTTAATACCTTCCACAGAGCATCTCTATCAACTCTATCATATGCCTTCTCCAGATCCATAAATGCTACATACAAATCCATTTGATTTTCTAAGAATTTCTCACATACATTCTCACATACATCCTCTACCACTTCTGTAACCACACTGCTCTTTCCCAATCTGATGCTCTGTACATGCCTTCATCCTCTCAATCAATACCCTCCCATATGATTTACCAGGAATACTCAACAAAATTATACCTCTGTAATTTGAGCACTCATTCTTATCCCCTTTGTCTTTGTACAATGGCACTATGCACGCATTCCGCCAATCCTCAGGCACCTCACCATGAGTCATACATATATCAAATAACCTTACCAACCAGTCAATAATACAGTCACCCCCTTTTTTAATGAATTCCACTGCAATACCATCCAAAACTGCTGCCTTGCCGGCTTTCATCTTCCGCAAAGCTTTTACTACCTCTTCTCTGTTTACCAAATCATTTTCCCTAACCCTCTCACTTTGCACACCACCTCGACCAAAACACCCTATATCTGCCACTCTATCATCAAACACATTCAACAAACCTTCAAAATACTCACTCCATCTCCTTCTCACATCACCACTACTTGTTATCACCTCCCCATTTGCGCCCTTCACTGAAGTTCCCATTTGCTCCCTTGTCTTACGCACTTTATTTACCTCCTTCCAGAACATCTTTTTATTCTCCCTAAAATTTAATGATACTCTCTCACCCCAACTCTCATTTGCCCTCCTTTTCACCTCTTGCACCTTTCTCTTGACCTCCTGTCTGTTTCTTTTATACATCTCCCACTCAATTGCATTTTTTCCCTGCAAAAATCGTCCAAATGCCTCTCTCTTCTCTTTCACTAATAATCTTACTTCTTCATCCCACCACTCACTACCGTTTCTAATCAATCCACCTCCCACTCTTCTCATGCCACAAGCATCTTTTGCGCAATCCATCACTGATTCCCTAAATACATCCCATTCCTCCCCCACTCCGCTTACTTCCATTGTTCTCACTTTTTCCATTCTGTACTCAGTCTCTCCTGGTACTTCCTCACACAAGTCTCCTTCCCAGGCTCACTTACTCTCACCACCCTCTTCACCCCAACATTCACTCTTCTTTTCTGAAAACCCATACAAATCTTCACCTTAGCCTCCACAAGATAATGATCAGACATCCCTCCAGTTGCACCTCTCAGCTCTCATATATATATATATATATATATATATATATATATATATATATATATATATATATATATATATATATATATATATATATATATATTTTTTTTTTTTTTTTTTTTTTTTATACTTTGTCGCTGTCTCCCGCGTTTGCGAGGTAGCGCAAGGAAACAGACGAAAGAAATGGCCCAACCCCCCCCCCCATACACATGTACATACACACGTCCACACACGCAAATATACATACCTACACAGCTTTCCATGGTTTACCCCGTACGCTTCACATGCCTTGATTCAATCCACTGACAGCACGTCAACCCCTGTATACCACATCGCTCCAATTCACTCTATTTCTTGCCCTCCTTTCACCCTCCTGCATGTTCAGGCCCCGATCACACAAAATCCTTTTCACTCCATCTTTCCACCTCCAATTCTCCTCGTTCCCTCCACCTCCGACACATATATCCTCTTGGTCAATCTTTCCTCACTCATTCTCTCCATGTGCCCAAACCATTTCAAAACACCCTCTTCTGCTCTCTCAACCACGCTCTTTTTATTTCCACACATCTCTCTTACCCTTACGTTACTTACTCGATCAAACCACCTCACACCACACATTGTCCTCAAACATCTCATTTCCAGCACATCCATCCTCCTGCGCACAACTCTATCCATAGCCCACGCCTCGCAACCATACAACATTGTTGGAACCACTATTCCTTCAAACATACCCATTTTTGCTTTCCGGGATAATGTTCTCGACTTCCACACATTTTTCAAGGCTCCCAAAATTTTCGCCCCCTCCCCCACCCTATGATCCACTTCCGCTTCCATGGTTCCATCCGCTGACAGATCCACTCCCAGATATCTAAAACACTTCACTTCCTCCAGTTTTTCTCCATTCACACTCACCTCCCAATTGACTTGACCCTCAACCCTACTGTAGCTAATAACCTTGCTCCTATTCACATTTACTCTTAACTTTCTTCTTCCACACACTTTACCAAACTCCGTCACCAGCTTCTGCAGTTTCTCACATGAATCCGCCACCAGCGCTGTATCATATATATCATATATATATCCTGGGTATATACCCCTGGGGATAAGGGAGAAAGAATACTTCCACGCATTCCTCACATGTCATAAATGGCGACTAAAGGGGACGGGAGCGAGAGGCTGGATACCCTCCCCTCCTTGCATTTTAACTTTCAAAAAGGGGAAACAGAGGAAGGAGTCACGTGGGGCGTGCTCATCCTCCTCGAAGGCTCAGAATGGGGTGTCTAAATGTGTGTGGCTGTAACCAAGATGAGAAAAAAACAGAAATAGGTAGTACGTTTGAGAAAAGGAACCTGGATGTTTTGGCTCTGAGTCAAACGAAGCTCAAGGGTAAAAGGGAAAGTGGTTTGGGAATGTCTTGGGAGTACAGTCAGGGGTTAGTGAGAGGACAAGAGCAAGGGAAAGAGTAGCATAATTCCTGAAACAGGAATGGTGGGAGTATGTGATAGAGTGTAAGAATGTAAACTCAAGATGATATGGGTAAAACTGAAAGTGGATGGAGAGAGATGGGTGATTATTGGTGCATATGCACCTGGACATGAGAAGAAAGATTATGAGAGGCAAGTGTTTTGGGAGCAGCTGAGTGAGTGTGTTAGTAGTTTTGATGCAGGAGATCGGGTTATAGTGATGGGTGACTTGAATGCAAATGTGAGAAATGTGGCAGTTGCGGGAATAATTGGTGTACATAGAATGTTCAGTGTTGTAAATGGAAATGGTGAAGAGCTTGTAGATTTATGTGCTGAAAAAGTACTGGTGATTGCGAATACCTGGTTTAAAAAAAGAGATATACATAAGTTTACGTATGTATGTAGGAGAGATGGCCAGAGAGCGTTATTGGATTACGTGTTAATTGATAGACGCGCTAGAGACATTTGGATGTTAATGTGCTGAGAGGTGCAACTGGAAGGATGTCTAATCATTATCTTGTGGAGGCGAAGGTGAAGATTTGTAAAGGTTTTCAGAAAAGAAGAGAGAAAGTTGGGGTGAAAAGAGTGGTGAGAGTAAGTGACCTTAGGAAGGAGACTTGTGTGAGGAAGTACCAGGAGAGACTGAGTACAGAATGGAAAAAGGTGAGAACAAAGGAGGTAAGGGGAGTGGGGGAGGAATGGGATGTATTTAGGGAAGTAGTGATGGCTTGCGCAAAAGATGCTTGTGGCATGAGAAGCGTGGTAGGTAGGCAGATTAGAAAGGGTAGTGAGTGGTGGGATGAGGAAGTAAGATTATTAGTGAAAAGGAAGAGAGAGGCATTTGGACGATTTTTGCAGAGAAATAATGCAAATGAGTGGGAGATATATAAAAGAAAGAGGCAGGAGGTAAAGAGAAGAATGCAAGAGGTGAAAAAGAGGGCAAATAAGAGTTGGGGTGAGAGAGTATCATCAAATTTTAGTGAGAATAAAAAGATGTTTTGGAAGGAGGTAAATAAAGTGCGTAAGACAAGGGAACATATGGTAACCAGTGAAGGGGGCAAGTGGGGAGGTGATAACAAGTAGTGGTGATGTGGGAAGGAGATGGAGTGAGTATTTTGAAGGTTTGTTGAATGTGTTTGATGATAGAGAGGCAGATATAGGGTGTTTTGGTCGAGGTGGTGTGCAAAGTGAGAGGGTTAGGGAAAATGATATGGTAAACAGAGAAGAGGTGGTAAAAGCTTTGCGGAAGATGAAAGCCGGCAAGACAGCGGGTTTGGATGGTATTGCAGTGGACTTTAACAAAAAAGGGGGTGAGTGTAATGTTGACTGGTTGGTAAGGTTATTTGATGTATGTATGATTCATGGTGAGGTGCCTGAGGATTGGCGGAATGCGTGCATAGTGCCATTGTACAAAGGCAAAGGGTATAAGAGTGAGTGCTCAAATTACAGAGGTATAAATTTGTTGGGTATTTCTGGGAAATTATTAAAGAGCATATTGATTGAGAGGGTGAAGGAATGTACAGAGCATCAGATTGGGGAAGAGCAGTGTGGTTTCAGAAGTGGTAGAGGATGTGTGGATCAGGTGCTTGATTTGAAGAAGGTATGTGAGAAATACTCGGAAAAGCAAATGGATTTGTATGTAGCATTTATGGATCTGGAGAAGGCATATGGTAGAGTTGATGGAGATGCTCTGTGGAAGGTATTAAGAATATATAGGGTGGGAGGCAAGTTGTTAGAAGCAGTGAAAAGTTTCTATCGAGGATGTAAGGCATATGTACGTGTAGGAAGAGAGGAAAGTGATTGGTTCTCAGTGAAGGTAGGTTTGCGGCAGGGGTGTGTGATGTCTCTATGGTTGTTTAATTTGTTTATGGATGGGGTTGTTAGGGAAGTGAATACAAGAGTTTTAGAATGAGGGACAAGTATGCAGTCTGTTGTGGATGAGAGTGTTTGGGAAGTGAGTCAGTTGTTGTTTGCTGATGATACAGCGCTGGTGGCTGATTCGTGTGAGAAAATGCAGAAGCTAGTGACTGAGTTTGGTAAAGTGTGTGAAAGAAGAAAGCTGAGAGTAAATGTGAATAAAAGCAATGTTATTAGGTGCAGTAGGGTTGAGGGACAAGTCAATTGGGAGGTAAGTTTGAATGGAGAAAAACTGGAGGAAGTAAGGTGTTTTAGATATCTAGAAGTGGATCTGGCAGCGGATGGAACCATGGAAGCGGAAGTAAATCATAAGGTGCGGGAGGGGGCAAAAATTCTAGGAGCGTTGAAGAATGTGTGGAAGTCGAGATCATTATCTCGGAAAGCAAAAATGGGTATGTTTGAAGGAATAGTGGTTCCAACAATGTTATTTGTGTGCGAGGCGTGACATATGGATAGAGTTATGCGGATGAGGGTGGATGTGCTGGAAATGAGATGTTTGAGGAGAATTTTGTTGTGTGAGGTGGTTTGATCGAGTAAGTAAACATAGGGTAAGAGAGATGTGTGGTAATAAAAAGAGTATGGTTGAGAGAGCAGAAGAGGGTGTTTGGAAATTGTTTGGTCACATGGGGAGAGTGAGTGAGGAAAGATTGAACAAGAGGATATATGTGTCAGAGGTGGAGGGAACTAGGAGAAGTGGGAGACCAAATCGGAGGTGGAAAGATAGAGTGAAAAAGATATTTAGTGATCGGGGCCTGAACATGCAGGAGGGTGAATGGCGTGCAAGGAATAGAGTGAATTGGAACGATGTGGTATACCGGGGTCGACGTGCTGTCAATGGATTGAACCAGGGCATGTGAAGCGTCTAGGGTAAACCATGGAAAGTTCTGTGGGACCTGGATGTGGAAAGGGAGGTGTGGTTTCGGGTCATTATTACATGACAGGTAGAGACTGAATGTGATCAAATGTGGCCTTTGTTGTCTTTTCCTAGCGCTACCTCGCACACAGGAGGGGGGAGGGGGTTGTTATTTCATGTGTGGCGGGGTGGCGATGGGAATGAATAAAGGCAGACAGTATGAATTATGTCCATGTGTATATATGTATATGTCTGCGTGTGTACATATATATGCATACGTTGAGATGTATTGGTATGTATATTTGCGTGTGTGGACGTGTATGTATATACAAGTGTATGTGGGTGGGTTGTGCCATTCTTTCGTATTTTTCCTTGCGCTACCTGTAAAAGTGGACTTAGAATCATGTAATTAGTAATTTGTGAAAAAATGTTGGTTAGATCATTTATTTCTTATGGATTGTTTTATTTTCGTTTCTGGAAATTGATAGATATAAATATATGTATAGATATACATAAGAAATAAACTGCAGAGAATATAGAACATAATCCCTTCACTGACTGAAAGTACCCAGCGTTCTCTAGGTAAGCGAAAGGACATTTCCGTAATAAACAACATGTCTTCTGAGCAAAGAAAGCTTACCGTATCACGTAAAGTGGGTCGAGACAAACCTGGAAGATCTCCCACGAACAACGTATCTTGCTTACCACATTACCTTCTGGCCAAAGCGACCAATACGATCTCACAGAGTGGAATGTAGAGGAGGGAACTGTGTCTGGGTGACGACCGAACTACTTACAGAAAACAGTTCTCCCACTTGCTGCACGTTGTGCTATCATGGCAAAGAGTTACTTATAAGATTATCTGTGTCTACCACTGACAAGAATGGGAAGGATGCAGATTACATATTCATCCAAATATGAAGTTTGACTAAGCATTATACGGTACAATTATCACACTCTTTTTTTAAGCAATTCATATGTAAGGCAGGTTAATCCAAACAACCTTGAGTGATGAATTCTAAACCTTAGCAATTGGACTTGGTGTTACAGTATTTCTTACCAGTGTGTGAACAGAGAAGAGGCACTGGGAAAAAGTGAAAAAAAAGTTTTATCTTCTCTATGACTGAGTTATATTTTGATCTGAATAGATTGTATAGGATGCCATTCTTAGAAACACATTATTAGGTTAAATGTAGATAATTATGTCATTATATTTGACCGAATCGCTATCCATCATTTCCAAGTAAAAGCTGTGAGTTATTTTAATCTTGTAGCATCCTGTGTGACCTTTCATCTCTTAAGTAACAAGACAATTAAATCTATATCTTGAAAGCATTATTAGAGTATAATAGATCATAAACGTGAACATCAGTTAGACGATCCTATGTATACACCTTATCAATTATATGTAAAGCGGTGATTGACAGCAAGCATATTACTGATTTCCACGTAGTTACAGGAGAAAAATAACAGGACATTACTGAAGATTGATTCTTATGGATGGTTACAAGGGACAGAAAACATAAAAGCCCAACGACAACAATTCATCAAAAACCAACATAGAAGCAGGTCAACTACAACTGAAGGACTCTAGATCAAGGCTTCATGTCATGCATGTAAGGGTTAAGAGCATCACAAATAATAAAGAAACCCAGATTAACTCATATTCTTTCCATTTGAGAACTGTTTCTTGATCTTCCTAACATTCAGTAATGACATGTTTCTCTTAGAAGGCTACAAACTGATTCACTCAAACAAACTGAAAATCTCACGATTGAGAAAATTCCTGGAAACTTGCTGGACAGAGATAAAGAAGAATTCGACTGAAACTACATAGCTGGAATTAAGAATATTTTTCTCGGCAAGAAGCTTTTAAAGGGTCTGACAGCATACTTTTATGAGGACGCACAGTATCCAGAGAAACCGCGTCCAGTAACAGAGATAAGGGATTCACAAAAGAGGAGAGAAACAGTCGCCTTCTGAACATTCTTCCTGACTATAGTGAGATCGTCTTTGCAAGTTGATTCGGTAAGGCAAACTCACTCAGCAGATCTGGGTTTACTTTTTATTTTGTATATACGTTAGAACGACTGTAAAATTAATCCACCAACGGACTAAACTTCTTTAGCGTAAGAAAAGAAAACTGCAATTTTTCTTAATTTGATGCTTCTTTGAAGAACTCTAATAGGATTAAGATGAATTAAAGGAACGCTTATGTCGAATTCAAGTTAGCACAGCTGTGTATCCTAACCGTTACTGAACTGACTGTCGTCATAAAACAGGAGAAAAGTGTTTCAGAACGATTTCTATTCCCTGCAGCTTGTTTATGACACTTACTAGTCTCCCTGGAATGTCTCATACCACTTGCAAAGAATGCGGAGCTGAGGATGATATCCCTGCACTTATACTTCAAGGCATCTGCCGTAGCAGGAACGGATCAGGGGAACTAGAAGACCTGAAATGTCGTTCTTCGCCTATGGACATATAGCTTAACGATACGAGTATAATGGAAACTTAATTTTTCCTTGATAAGGAAAGCTAAATGATAATTCAGTCTTATTCATGAGGGTGAGAAATTGTAAGCTCTTAGAATAACATGAAATTTCGCCTTCCTGATATATCGTGCCGGGTGATGACCAGTTCTTGACCGAACGCTTTATTATCAATGGAATTTCAGAACCAAGACATCTCGGCAATTCAGCATATTCTGATACCTGACGGCAATGATGGAAATGAAATTCAGTGCATCGAGAAAGTATGGATTCTGCAGCACCATCTACCTGTTTTAAAACATGGGAATCCGTACACCAAATATGTATACATACAAGTAAATATGAGTCTCTCTCTCTCTCTCTCTCTCTCTCTCTCTCTCTCTCTCTCTCTCTCTCTCTCTCTCTCTCTCTCTCTCTCTCTCTCTCCAGGAAAAATCGATAGATACAAAAAAGAAAGAAGGAAGACACATTTCCATCCATTTTTTCAGAGACCTGATCCTTTACCGCTGAAGGGATTTATCAAAGATTTACCGAGGATGGGAGAAGTGATCTATATAAAGACAAACCTTTGGGAAGCT
>NC_092292.1:6861727-6906018 GCF_036320965.1 Panulirus ornatus | reverse complement strand
CACTATTGCTGATTGATTTGTTTATGTATGAGGTGGTGATGGAGGTAAATGCATGAGTTTTGGGAACTAATCGTCTTTCATTTTCCCGTGGATTCATGGGAATATATATATATATATATATATATATATATATATATATATATATATATATATATATATATATATATATATATATATATATATATATATATATATATATATATATATATATATATATATATATATATATATATATATATATATATATATATATATATATATATATATATATATATATATATATATATATTAATATATATATATATATATATATATATATATATATATATATATATATATATATATATATATATATATATATATAAATATATATATATATATATATATATATATATATATATATATATATATATATATATATATATATATATATATATATATATATATATATATATATATATATATATATACATATATATATATATATATTTATATATATATATATATATATATATATATATATATATATATATATATATATATATATATATATATATATATATATATATATATATATATATATATATATTATTATCATTATTATACTTTGTCGCTGTCTCCCGTGTTTGCGAGGTAGCGCAGGGAAACAGACGAAAGAAATGGCCCAACCCCCCCCATACACATGTATATACATACGTCCACACACGCAAATATACATACCTACACAGCTTTCCATGGTTTACCCCAGACGCTTCACATGCCTTGATTCAATCCACTGACAGCACGTCAACCCCGGTATACCACATCAATACAATTCACTCTATTCCTTGCCCTCCTTTCACCCTCCTGCATGTTCAGGCCCCGATCACACAAAATCCCCTTCACTCCATCTTTCCACCTCCAATTTGGTCTCCCTCTTCTCCTCGATCCCTCCACCTCCGACACATATATCCTCTTGGTCAATCTTTCCTCACTCATTCTCTCCATGTGCCCAAACCACTTCAAAACACCCTCTTCTGCTCTCTCAACCACGCTCTTTTTATTTCCACACATCTCTCTTACCCTTACGTTACTCACTCGATCAAACCACCTCACACCACACATTGTCCTCAAACATCTCATTTCCAGCACATCCATCCTCCTGCGCACAACTCTATCCATAGCCCACGCCTCGCAACCATACAACATTGTTGGAACCACTATTCCTTCAAACATACCCATTTTTGCTTTCCGAGATAATGTTCTCGACTTCCACACATTCTTCAAGGCCCCCAGAATTTTCGCCCCCTCCCCCACCCTATGATCCACTTCCGCTTCCATGGTTCCATCCGCTGCCAGATCCACTCCCAGATATCTAAAACACTTCACTTCCTCCAGTTTTTCTCCATTCAAACTCACCTCCCAATTGACTTGACCCTAAACCCTACTGTACCTAATAACCTTGCTCTTATTCACATTTACTCTTAACTTCCTTCTTTCACACACTTTACCAAACTCAGTCACCAGCTTCTGCAGTTTCTCACATGAATCAGCCACCAGCGCTGTATCATCAGCGAACAACAACTGACTCACTTCCCAAGCTCTCTCATCCGCAACAGACTTCAGTGAAAGAGAAGAGAGAGGCATTTGGACGATTTTTGCAGGGAAAAAATGCAATTGAGTGGGAGATGTATAAAAGAAAGAGACAGGGGGTCAAGAGAAAGGTGCAAGAGGTAAAAAAAAGGGCAAATGAGAGTTGGGGTGAGAGAGTATCATTAAAATTTAGGGAGAATAAAAAGATGTTCTGGAAGGAGGTAAATAAAGTGCGTAAGACAAGGGAGCAAATGGGAACTTCAGTGAAGGGCGCAAATGGGGAGGTGATAACAAGTAGTGGTGATGTGAGAAGGAGATGGAGTGAGTATTTTGAAGGTTTGTTGAATGTGTTTGATGATAGAGTGGCAGATATAGGGTGTTTGGGTCGAGGTGGTGTGCAAAGTAAGAGGGTTATGGAAAATGATTTGGTAAACAGAGAAGAGGTAGTAAAAGCTTTGCGGAAGATGAAAGCCGGCAAGGCAGCAGGTTTGGATGGTATTGCAGTGGAATTTATTAAAAAAGGGGGTGACTGTATTGTTGACTGGTTGGTAAGGTTATTTAATGTATGTATGACTCATGGTGAGGTGCCTGAGGATTGGCGGAATGCGTGCATAGTGCCATTGTACAAAGGCAAAGGGGATAAGAGTGAGTGCTCAAATTACAGAGGTATAAGTTTGTTGAGTATTCCTGGTAAATTATATGGGAGGGTATTGATTGAGAGGGTGAAGGCATGTACAGAGCATCAGATTGGGGAAGAGCAGTGTGGTTTCAGAAGTGGTAGAGGATGTGTGGATCAGGTGTTTGCTTTGAAGAATGTATGTGAGAAATACTTAGAAAAGGAAATGGATTTGTATGTAGCATTTATGGATCTGGAGAAGGCATATGATAGAGTTGATAGAGATGCTCTGTGGGAGGTATTAAGAATATATGGTGTGGGAGGAAAGTTGTTAGAAGCAGTGAAAAGTTTTTATCGAGGATGTAAGGCATGTGTACGAGTAGGAAGAGAGGAAAGTGATTGGTTCTTAGTGAATGTAGGTTTGCGGCAGGGGTGTGTGATGTCTCCATGGTTGTTTAATTTGTTTATGGATGGGGTTGTTAGGGAGGTAAATGCAAGAGTTTTGGAAAGAGGGGCAAATATATATATATATATATATATATATATATATATATATATATATATATATATATATATATATATATATATATATATATATATATATATATATATATATATTTTTTTTACTTTGTCGCTGTCTCTTGCGCTTGCGAGGTACCGCAAGGAAACAGACGAAAGAAATGGCCCAACCCACCCCCATACACATGTATATACATACACGTCCACACACGCAAATATACATACCTACACAGCTTTCCAGGGTTTACCACAGACGCTTCACATGTCCTGATTCAATCCACTGACACCACGTCAACACCGGTATACCAAATCAATACAATTCACTCTATTCCTTGCTCTCCTTTCACCCTCCTGTTCAGGCCCCGATCACACAAAATCTTTTTCACTCCATCTTTCCACCTCCAATTTGGTCTCCCACTTCTCCTCGTTCCCTCCACCTCCGACACATATATCCTCTTGGTCAATCTTTCCTCACACATTCTCTCCATGTGCCCAAACCATTTCAAAACACCCTCTTCTGCTCTCTCAACCATGCTCTTTTTATTTCCACACATCTCTCTTACCCTTACATTACTTACTCGATCAAACCACCTCACACCACACATTGTCCTCAAACATCTCATTTCCAGCACATCCACCCTCCTGCGCACAACTCTATCCATAGCCCACGCCTCGCAACCATACAACATTGTTGGAACCACTATTCCTTCAAACATACCCATTTTTGCTTTCCGAGATAATGTTCTCGACTTCCACACATTTTTCAAGGCTCCCAGGAATTTCGTCCCCTCCCCCACCCTATGATCTACTTCCGCTTCCATGGTTCCATCCGCTGCCAGATCCACTCCCAGATATCTAAGACAATTTACTTCCTCCAGTTTTTCTCCATTCAAACTTACCTCCCAATTGACTTGACCCTCAACCCTACTGTACCTAATAACCTTGCTCTTATTCACATTTACTCTTAACTTCCTTCTTTCACACACTTTACCAAACTCAGTCACCAGCTTCTGCAGTTTCTCACATGAATCAGCCACCAGCGCTGTATCATCAGCGAACAACAACTGACTCACTTCCCAAGCTCTCTCATCCGCAATAGACTTCATACTTGCCCCTCTTTCCAAAACTCTTGCATTCACCTCCCTAACAACCCCATCCATAAACAAATTAAACAACCATGGAGACATCACACACCCCTGCCGCAAACCTACATTCACTGAGAACCAATCACTTTCCTCTCTTCCTACACGTACACATGCCTTACATCCTTGATAAAAACTTTTCACTGCTTCTAACAACTAGCCTCCCACACCATATATTCTTAATACCTTCCGCAGAGCATCTCTATCGACTCTATCATATGCCTTCTCCAGATCCATAAATGCTACATACAAATCCATTTGCTTTTCTAAGTATTTCTCACGCACATTCTTCAAAGCAAACACCTGATCCACACATCATCTACCACTTCTGAAACCACACTGCTCTTCCCCAATCTGATGCTCTGCACATGCCTTCACCCTCTCAATCGATACCCTCCCATATAATTTACCAGGAATACTCAACAAACTTATACCTCTGAAATTTGAGCACTCACTCTTATCCCCTTTGCCTTTGTACAATGGCACTATGCACGCATTCCGCCAATCCTCAGGCACCTCACCATGAGTCATACATACATTAAATAACCTTACCAACCAGTCAATGATTCAGTCACCCCCTTTTTTAATAAATTCCACTGCAATACTATCCAAACCTGCTGCCTTGCCGGCTTTCATCTTCCGCAAAGCTTTTACTACCTCTTCTCTGTTTACCAAATCATTTTCCCTAACCCTCTCACTATGCACACCACCTCGACCAAAACACCCTATATCTGCCACTCTATCATGAAACACATTCAACAAACCTTCAAAATACTCACTCTATCTCCTCCTCACATCATCACTACCTGTTATCACCTCTCCATTTGCGCCCTACACTGAAGTTCCCATTTGCTCCCTTGTCTTACGCACTTTATTTACCTCCTTCCAGAACATCTTTTTATTCTCTTTATAAAAAAGGATAATAAAGAAAAAAAAAGAAAAATATATATGTATATATTTATATATATTATTTATATATATATATATATATATATATATATATATATATATATATATATATATATATATATATATATATATATATATATATATATATATATATATAAATATTTATATAAATATATATATATATATATATATATATATATATATATATATATATATATATATATATATATATATATATATATATATATATATATATATATACTTTTTTTTTTCTTTATTATCCTTTTGCTTTGTCGCTGTCTCCCGCGTTTGCAAGGTAGCGCAAGGAAACAGACGAAAGAATGGCCCAACCCGCCCACAAACACATATATATACATACACGTCCACACACGCAAATATACATACCTATACATCTCAATGTACACATATATATACACACACACAGACATATACATATATACACATGTGCATATTCATACTGTCTGCCTTTATCTGTTCCCATCGCCACCTAGCCAAATATGGAATAACATCCCCTTCCCCCCTCAAATGTGCGAGGTAGCGCTAGGAAAAGACACCAGAGGCCCTATTCGTTCATACTCAGTCTCTAGCTATCATGTAATAATGAACCGAAAACACAGCTCCCTTTCCACATCCAGGCCCCACACAACTTTCCATGATTTACCCCAGACGCTTCACATGCCCTGGTTCAATCCATTGACAGCACGTCGACCGCGGTATACCACATCGTTCCAATTCACTCTATTCCTTGCACGCCTTTCAGCCTCCTGCATATTCAGGCCCCGATCACTCAAAATCTTTTTCACTCCATCTTTCCACCTCCAATTTGGTCTCCCACTTCTCCTCGTTCCCTCCACCACTGACACATATATCCTCCTGGTAAATCTTTCCTCACTCATTCTCTCCATTTGACCAAACCATTTCAAAACACCCTCTTCTGCTCTCTCAACCACATTCTTTTTATTTCCACACATCTCTTACCCTTACATTACTTACTCGATCAAACCACCTCACACCACATACTGTCCTCAAACATCTCATTTCCAACACATCCACCCTCCTGCTCACAACTCTATCCATAGCCCACGCCTCGCAACCATACAACATTGTTGGAACCACTATTCCTTCAAACATACCCATTTTTGCTTTCTGAGATAATGTTCTCGACTTCCAAACATTCTTCAAGGCTCCCAGAATTTTCGCCCCCTCCCCCACCCTATGATACACGTCCGCTTCCATGGTTCCATCCGCTGCCAGATCCACTCCCAGATATCTAAAACACTTTACTTCCTCCAGTTTTTCTCCATTCAAACTTACCTCCCAATTAACTTGACCCTCAACCCAACTGTACCTAATAACCTTGCTCTTATTCACATTTACTCTTAACTTTCTTCTTTCACACACTTTACCAAACTCAGTCACCAGCTTCTGCAGTTTCTTACATGAATCAGCCACCAGCGCTGTATCATCAGCGAACAACAACGACTCACTTCCCAAGCTCTCTCATCCACAACTGACTGCATACTTGACAATTTTCCAAAACTCTTGCATTCACCTCCCTAACAACCCCATCCATAAACAAATCAAACAACCATGGAGACATCACACACCCCTGCCGCAAACCTACATTCACTGAAAACAAATCACTTTCCTCTCTTCATGCACGTACACATGCCTTACATCCTCGATAAAACCTTTTCACCATATATTCCTGAAACCTTCCACAGAGCATCTCTCTCAACTCTGTCATATGCCTTCTCCAGATCCATAAATGCTGCATACAAATCCATTTGTTTTTCTAAGTATTTCTCACATACTTTCTTAAAAGCAAACACCTGATCCACACATCCTCTACCACTTCTGAAACCACACTGCTCTTCCCCAATCTGATGCTCTGTACACGCCTTAACCCTCTCAATCAACACGCTCCCATATAATTTACCAGGAATACTCAACAAACTTACACCTCTGTAATTTGAGCACTCACTCTTATCCCCTTTGCCTTTGTACAATGGCACTATGCAAGCATTCCGCCAATCCTCAGGCACCTCACCATGAATCATACATACATTAAATAACCTTAACAACCAGTCAACAATACAGTCACCCCCTTTTTTAATAAATTCCACTGCAATACCATACAAACCTGCTGGTTTGCCGGCTTTCATCTTTCGTAAAGCTTTTACTACCTCTTCTCTATTTACCAAATCACTTTCCCTAACCCTCTCACTTTGCACACCACCTCGACCAAAACACCCTATATCTGCCACTCTATCATCAAACACATTCAACAAACCTTCAAAATACTCACTCCATCTCCTTCTCACATCACCACTACTTGTTATCACCTCCCCATTAGCCCCCTTCACTGAAGTTCCCATTTGCTCCCTTGTCTTACACACTTTATTTACCTCCTTCCAAAACATCTTTTTATTCTCCCTGAAATTTGATGATACTCTCTCACCCCAACTCTCATTTGCTCTCTTTTTCACCTCTTGCACCTTCCTCTTGACCTCCTGCCTCTTTCTTTTATACCTCTCCCACTCATTTTGTATTTTTTCCCTGCAAAAATCGTTCAAATGCCTCTCTCTTCTCTTTCACTAATAATCTTACTTCTTCATCCCACCACTCACTACCTTTTCTAATCAACCCACCTCCCACGCTTCTCATGCCACAAGTATATTTTGCGCAAGCCATCACTGCTTCCCTAAATACATCCCATTCCTCCCCCACTCCGCTTACCTCCTTTGTTCTCACCTTTTTCCATTCTGTACTCAGTCTCTCCTTTTACTTCCTCACAAAAGTCTCCTTCCCAAGCTCACTTACTCTCACCACTCTCTTCACCCCAACATTCTCTCTTCTTTTCTGAAAACCCCCACAAATCTTCACCTTCGCCTCCACAAGATAATGATCAGACATCCCTCCAGTTGCACCTCTCAGCACATTAACATCCAAAAGTCTCTCTTTCGTGCGTCTATCAATTAACACGTACTCCAATAACGCTCTCTGGCCATCTCTAGTACTTACATACGTATACTTATGTATATCTCGCTTTTTAAACCAGGTATTCCCAATCACCAGTCCTTTTTCGGCACATAAATCTACAAGCTCTTCACCATTTCCATTTACAACACTGAACACTCCATGTATACCAATTATTCCCTCAACTGCCACATTACTCACCTTTGCATTCAAATCACCCATCTCTCTCCATCAACTTTCAGTTTTACCCATATCAATCTAGAATTTACTTTCTTACACACTATCACATAGTCCCACAACTCCTTATTCAGGAGTAGTGCTACTCCTTCGCTTGCTCTTGTCCTCTCAGTAACCCCTGACTTTACTCCCAAGATATTCCCAAACCACTCTTCCCCTTTACCCTTTAGCTTCGTTTCACTCAGAGCCAAAACATCCAGGTTCCTTTCCTCAAAGATACTACCTATCTCTACTTTTCTCTCATCTTGGTTAAATCCACACGCATTTAGACATCCCAGTCTGAGCCTTCGAGGAGGATGAGCACTCCTCGCGTGACTATTTCTTCCTGTTTCCCCTTTTAGAAAGTTAAAATACAAAGAGGGGAGGGTTTCTGGCCCTTCCGCTCCCGTCCCTTTTAGTCGCTTTCTACGACACGTGAGGAATGCGTGGGAAGTATTCTTTCTCCCCTATCCCCAGGGATCATATATATATATGATATGATAAGAGTAAATATGAATAAGAGCAAGGTTATTGGGTACAGAAGGGTTGAGGATCAAGTCTATTGAAAGGTAAGTTTGAATGAACAAAAACCGGAGGAAGTAAAGTGTTTTTGATATCTGGGAGTGGATCTGGCAGCGGATGGAACCATGGAAGCGGAAGTGAATCATAGGTTGGGGGAGGGGGCGAAAATCCTGGGAGCCTTGAAGAATGTGTGGAAGTCGAGAACATTATCTCCGAAAGCAAAAATGGTATGTTTGAAGGAATAGTGGTTCCAACAATGTTGTATGGTTGCGAGGCGTGGGCTATGGATAGAGTTGTGCGCAGGAGGGTGTATGTGCTGGAAACGAGATGTTTGAGGACAATATGTGGTGTGAGGTGATTTGATCGAGTAAGTAATGTAAGGGAAAGAGAGATGTGTGGAAATAAAAAAAGCATGGTCGAGAGAGCAGAAGAGGGTGTTCTAAAATGGTTTGGGCACATTGAGAGAATGAGTGAGGAAAGATTGACCAAGAGGATATATGTGTCGGAGGTGGAGGGAACAAGGAGAAGTGGGAGACCAAATTGGAGGTGGAAAGATAGAGTGAAAAAGATTTTTGAGTGATCTTGGCCTAAACATGCAGGAGGGTGAAAGCCGGGCAAGGAATAGAGTGAATTGGATCGATGTAGTATACCGGGGTCGACGTGCTGTCAATGGATTCAATCAAGGCATGTGAAGCGTCTGGGGTGCACCATGGAAAGTTCTGTGGGGCCTGAATGTGGAAAGGGAGCTGTGGTGTCGGGCATTATTGCATGATAGCTAGAGACTGAGTGTGAACGAATGGGGCCTTTGTTGTCTTTCCTAGCGCTACCTCGCACACATGAGGGGGGAGGAGGATGTGATTCCATGTGCGGCGAGGTGGCAATGGGAGTGAATAAAGGCAGAGAATGTGAATTGTGTGCATGTGTATATATGTATGTGTCTGTGTGTGTATATATATGTGTACATTGAGATGTATGGGTATGTATATTTGCGTGTGTGGACGTGTATGTATATACATGTGTATGGGGGTGGGTTGGGCCATTTCTTTCGTCTGTTTCCTTGCGCTACCTCGCAAACGCGTAGACAGCGACAAAGCAAAATAAATGTATTTAGAGAATCAGTGATGGATTGTGCAAAAGATGCTTGTGGCATGAGAAGAGTGGGAGGTGGGTTGATTGGAAAGGGTAGTGAGTGGTGGGATGAAGAAGTAAGAGTATTAGTGAAAGAGAAGAGAGAGGCATTTGGACGATTTTTGCAGGGAAAAAATGCAATTGAGTGGGAGATGTATAAAAGAAAGAGACA
This sequence comes from Panulirus ornatus, assembly GCF_036320965.1. Classification (NCBI taxonomy): domain Eukaryota; kingdom Metazoa; phylum Arthropoda; class Malacostraca; order Decapoda; family Palinuridae; genus Panulirus; species Panulirus ornatus. Next base: position 6,896,222 of record NC_092292.1, on the reverse strand, counting down.
GGAGGTCAAGAGAAAGGTGCAAGAGGTGAAAAAAAGGGCAAATGAAAGTTGAGGTGAGAGAGTATCATTAAATTTTAGGGAGAATAAAAAGATCTTCTGGAAGGATGTAAATAAAGTGTGTAAGACAAGGGAGCAAATGGGAACTTCAGTGAAGGGCGCAAATGGGGAGGTGATAACAAGTAGTGGTGATGTGAGAAGGAGATGGAGTGAGTATTTTGAAGGTTTGTTGAATGTGTTTGATGATAGAGTGGCAGATATAGGGTGTTTTGGTCGAGGTGGTGTGCAAAGTGAGAGGGTTAAGGAAAATGATTTGGTAAACAGAGAAGAGGTAGTAAAAGCTTTCCGGAAGATGAAAGCCGGCAAGGCAGCAGGTTTGGATGGTATTGGAGTGGAATTTATTAAAAAAGGGGGTGACTGTATTGTTGACTGGTTGGTAAGGTTATTTAATGTATGTATGACTCATGGTGAGGTGCCTGAGGATTGGCGGAATGCGTGCATAGTGCCATTGTATAAAGGCAAAGGGGATAAGAGTGAGTGCTCAAATTACAGAGGTGTAAGTTTGTTGAGTATTCCTGGTAAATTATATGGGAGGATATTGATTGAGAGGGTGAAGGCATGTACAGAGCATCAGATTGGGGAAGAGCAGTGTAGTTTCAGAAGTGGTAGAGGATGTGCGGATCAGGTGTTTGCTTTGAAGAATGTATGTGAGAAATACTTAGAAAAGGAAATGGATTTGTATGTAGCATTTATGGATCTGGAGAAAATATACATACCTACACAGCTTTCCATGGTTTACCCCAGACGCTTCACATGCCTTGATTCAATCCACTGACAGCACGTCAACCCCGGTATACCACATCGCTCCAATTCATATATTCTTAATACCTTACACCATATATTCTTAATACCTTCCACAGAGCATCTCTCTCAACTCTGTCATATGCCTTCTCCAGATCCATAAATGCTACATACAAATCCATTTGCTTTTGTAAGTATTTCTCACATACATTCTTCAAAGCAAACACCTGATCCACACATCTTCTACCACTTCTGAAACCACACTGCTCTTCCCCAATCTGATGCTCTGTACATGCCTTCACCCTCTCAATCAATACCCTCCCATATAATTTACCAGGAATACTCAACAAACTTATACCTCTGTAATTTGAGCACTCACTCTTATCCCCTTTGCCTTTGTACAATGGCACTATGCACGCATTCCGCCAATCCTCAGGCACCTCACCATGAGTCATACATACATTAAATAACCTTACCAACCAGTCAACAATACAGTCACCCCCTTTTTTAATAAATTCCACTGCAATACCATCCAAACCTGCTGCCTTGCCGGCTTTCATCTTCCGCAAAGCTTTCACCACCTCTTCTCTGTTTACCAAATCATTTTCCCTAACCCTCTCACTTTGCACACCACCTCGACCAAAACACCCTATATCTGCCACTCTATCATCAAACACATTCAACAAACCTTCAAAATACTCACTCCATCTCCTTCTCACATCACCACTACTTGTTATCACCTCCCCATTTGCGCCCTTCACTGAAGTTCCCATTTGCTCCCTTGTCTTACGCACTTTATTTACCTCCTTCCAGAACATCTTTTTGTTCTCCCTAAAATTTAATGATACTCTCTCACCCCAACTCTCATTTGCCCTTTTTTTCACCTCTTGCACCTTTCTCTTGACCTCCAGTCTCTTTCTTTTATACATCTCCCACTCAATTGCATTTTTTCCCTGCAAAAATCGTCCAAATGCCTCTCTCTTCTCTTTCACTAATACTCTTACTTCTTCATCCCACCACTCACTACCCTTTCTAATCAACCCACCTCTCACTCTTCTCATGCCACAAGCATCTTTTGCGCAATCCATCACTGATTCCCTAAATACATCCCATTCCTCCCCCACTTCCCTACTTCCATTGTTCTCACCTTTTTCCATTCTGTACTCAGTCTCTCCTGGTACTTCCTCACACACACACATATATATATATATATATATATATATATATATATATATATATATATATATATATATATATATATATATATATATATATATATATATATATATATATATATACATATATATATATATATATATATATCTATATATATATATATATATATATATATATATATATATATATATATATATATATATATATATATATATATATATATATATGTATATGAAGTATGAAGTCTGTTGGGGATGAGAGAGCTTGGGAAGTGAGTCAGTTGTTCTTCGCTGATGATACAGCGCTGGTGGCTGATTCATGTGAGAAACTGCTTAAGCTGGTGACTGAGTTTGGTAAAGTGAGTGAAAGAAGAAAGTTAAGAGTAAATGTGAATAAGAGCAAGGTTATTAGGTACAGTAGGGTTGAGGGTCAAGTCAATTGTCGACCCCGGTATACTACATCGATCCAATTCACCCTATTCCTTGCCCGGCTTTCACCCTCCTGCATGTTCAGGCCACGATCACTCAAAAATCTTTTTCACTCTATCTTTCCACCTTCAATTTGGTCTCCCACTTCTCCTCGTTCCCTTCACCTCCGACACATATATCCTCTTGGTCAATCTTTCCTCACTCATTCTCTCAATGTGCCCAAACCATTTCAGAACAACCTCTTCTGCTCTCTCGACCACGCTTTTTTATTTCCACACATCTCTCTTTCCCTTACATTACTTACTCGATCAAACCACCTCACACCACATATTGTCCTCAAACATCTCGTTTCCAGCACATCCACCCTCCTGCGCACAACTCTATCCATAGCCCACGCCTCGCAACCATACAACATTGTTGGAACCACTATTCCTTCAAACATAGCCATTTTTGCTTTCGGAGATAATGTTCTCGACTTCCACACATTCTTCAAGGCTCCTAGGATTTTCGCCCCCTCCCCCAACCTATGATTCACTTCCGCTTCCATGGTTCCATCCGCTGCCAGATCCACTCCCAGATATCTAAAACACTTTACTTCCTCCAGTTTTGCTCCATTCAAACTTACCTCCCAATTGACTTGACCCTCAACCCTACTGTACCTAATAACCTTGCTCTTATTCACATTTACGCTTAACTTTCTTCTTTCACACACTTTACCAAACTCAGTCACCAGTTTCTGCAGTTTCTCACATGAATCAGCCACGAGCGCTGTATCATCAGCGAACAACAACTGACTCACTTCCAACAATCTCTCATCCCCAACAGACTGCATACTTGCCCCTCTTTCCAAAACTCTTGCATTCACGTCCCTAGCAACCCCATCCAAAAACAAATTAAACAACCATGGAGACATCACACACCCCTGCCGTAAACCTCCAATTACTTTCCTCTCTTCCTACACGTATACATGCCTTACATCCTCGATAAATACTTTTCACTACTTCTAACAACTTGCCTCCCACGCCATATATTCTTATTACCTTCCACAGAGCATCTCTATGAATTCCATTATATCCCTTCTCCAGATCCATTAATGCTACATACAAATCCATTTGCTTTTCTAAGTATTTCTCACATACATTCTTCAAAGCAAACACCTGATCCACACATCCTCTACCACTTCTGAAACCACACTGCTCTTCCCCAATCTGATGCTCTGTACATGCCTTCACCCTCTCAATCAATACCCTCCCATATAATTTACCAGGAATACTCAACAAACTTATACCTCTGTAATTTGAGCACTCACTCTTATCCCCTTTGCCTTTGTACAATGGCACTAAGGACGCATTCCGCCAATCCTCAGGCACCTCACCATGAGTCATACATACATCAAATAACCTTACCAACCAGTCAACAATACAGTGATAAGTGTCTTCAGCATTCTATGTAGAGACTTGATCACTGAATCAACGTACATGTAGGCCATTTGACTTCTAACTGAAATACAGATAACGAAGAATATTCTTCAAATAACCGTAAAAGATATGATATGAAGCAGGTGATGTTTGATGGTCTCAATTTCTTCAATTCTATTGATACGAAGTGTACAATTAAAACCTCTAAATTGCTGCATACGTGAAAAGACGCTCACCTAGAGCCATAAGAAAATGTTTCCGTAGCCTACTGTACCTGTAAAATATGTTCCTAAAGAATAAACAGAAAAAAACTGTAGTATACTTTCCTGTGTATTGATGTGGGAGGGTATCGAGTTGACGGGGATGGCTCTGGCTACCGGCAGGAATGTTCCTTAACTAAGGTTACGATGATTATATTCTTTCTTGGTGTGATGCCCTTCGACATGCGCCTCAGTAGATTACACTCTTGATGGCTTTCCTCCATCTGTGATTTAACGCACCTCATACGTGTCGGCTACATAGTTTTTTTACATAACCTACTTTTGCTATCACATAAACGCGTAAGGGAGAACTGTATCTTCTGCTCTATCCTAAACACCTCTCGTGTCAAATATTATAAAAACTGCTTCCTGGTATAAAATAACGGTGTTGTACAGATGCCGGAATTATATCTTCTCTGATCAAGAGTTCCATATCTCCAGAGGTTTGGTTCACATCAGTGTAGAGCACTGCCTGTAAATCTGGGATGGCTTATCTTTCATCCTCCTTTTAGTGGAGTTGAAAGCTTCCCATTCTATCATCTCTTATACTCCCGCTTCTCTTCAACCATTACTTTCCGTCCATGGTGATTTCTCTCTCTCTTTCTCTCTCTCTCTCTCTCTCTCTCTCTCTCTCTCTCTCTCTCTCTCTCTCTCTCTCTCTCTCTCTCTCTCTCTCTCTCTCTCTCTCTCTCTCTCTCTCTCTCTCTCTCTCTCCCTCTCTCTCTCTCTCTCTCTCTCTCTCTCTCTCTCTAGGGAGTAAGTGGTAGGTAACCAACGGCCAGGAGGGTATAACCAGTTATCGGAAGGGTGGGTGAAACCTGTGCAGTGAACCAACGCTTCAGTAGCTGTCAATTTTCACCCCATCGGCTTAGCTTGTTGTTTATTTTCTGCTTCAACTACTCGTGGGCTTTTAGTATTCATTCTAAGATCCTACAATCCCTCCTTCTCACATGTTACACTTAACAATACGTAACTCACGTGGTTAATTCTTCCTCACTAGATTTTCCTGAACTAAACCCACAGCTTCTTCCTACAGTGTTTGTGTTCATATCTGCCAAGTCAGAACTGGCTATCATGATACCGTGTTTCCTGGTACAGCCAAGTTGTGGAATCTCTTCCTCTTTCCGTTCTTCTCTCCTCTGATCACACTAACGCCTTACACGCTCATGTTAACTCCCTGTATTATCAACTTAAGTGATGTTAGCTACTGAGAAAAAGCAAGACTCGTTGTAGTCTCCGGATGGGAAGACGTTGCCTAAACATTCTAGTAAAGACCAGTTTTCTTTCTAACTTTTTCCATCTGTAGTTGGTAAGACCGTCGTTGAGCCAGAAGGAAGGCAGTACACCAGACACACCGGGCGTCTCTCATGCAGACGCCAGAATATCGTGAGCTTCTCCACACACACACACACACACACACACACACACACACACTGGCTGCCGTATAACAACTGCAATTTCCTGTTTTCATTCCTGGTGACGTTTGTTGGTGTATCTCTGTGTTTTACAGCATAGTGACACACATTCTCTTTACCTCCTTGTAGTTAATGGAACAACCAGATGATCCTCTAAAGGAAAAGGAACAATGATATAACAAACAGTTTCTAACATTTCCCTAAACTTTTCCTTAAGATTACTAATTTCACGCTTCTAAACTACTTCTCATATATTTAGATTTATACTAAAGTCATGATAATCGCTTTTATTATGTATCATAACAAATACAGTTCACAGCACCAGAACCTTCTGTTGTGGTTCACAGCACCAGAACCTTCTGTTGTGGTTCACAGCAGCAGGACCTTCTGTTGTGGTTCACAGCACCAGGACCTTCTGTTGTGGTTCACAGCACCAGGACCTTCTGTTGTGGTTCACAGTACCTGGAACTTCTGTTACGATTCACAACCCCAGAACCCACAGAAGTAATTCACAGCGCCAGGACCCAAAGATGTGGATTTTCACCGCCAGAAACCACAGATGTGGATTCCCAGCGCCAGGAACTACAGATGAGGTTCACAGCTCCAGAACTTTCGGATGTGGTTCCATGAACCAGGGACCAGAGGTGTAGATTCCCAGAGCCAGGAACTACGGATGTGTTTCACAGCACCAGGAACCACACATGTGGATTTCCAGCGCCAAAAGCGAGAGATGAGTGATGTTATGCTTTCCTTGTGTTAAAGTGTAGATATGTCTAATGACCGTAACTCAGACTTCGACATCATATATCTGTCTACTCTTTCTCTGTGGTCACTCAATAACCACTCGCGTAACATGTAACATGTAAAGTTTATTTACAATTGTTGGACGCAATTCTTAGGTCATCTTTATATATATGGTACCCAGAATCCTGCATGGACCTCCTCATTACACACTTGCTGATAAAGTGTCATCAAACACTATCATTACGTGATGAGTGACACCTGCTGTACGACAACAACAACAGCTCTCAGCAACACCATGAAATATTACGTTCGTTAACATTCTCTGTTGTTTTCCTCACGCCTGATCGTGATCAGTTATACACAACATATTACCAGAGCGATCAGAAATAATGATTTGACGGTCATATTACTGGCCATGTATGTGCCTCACCACATACAGTGTTGCCAGCCCAGTTCACATAACGCACTAGGTATCTACTCGTTAACTCCAGTGGCCGAGTGTATGAACGTATATACATACCTATAAATTTCAATGTATACATACATATACATATATTCATTTATCTATTATACTTTGTCGCTGTGTCCCGCGTTAGCGAGGTAGTGCAAGGAAATAGACGAAAGAATGGCCCAACCGACCCACATACACCTGATTATACATACACGTCCACACGCACACATATACATACCTACATACCTATACATTCCAACGTAAACATATATATACATACACAGACATATACATGCATATAATTCATACTTGCTGCCTTTATTCATTTCCGTCGCCTGCCCTCCATACATGAAAAGCATCCCCTCCCCCCACGAAATAGCGCTAGGAAAGGACAAAAGGCCACATTCGTTCATACTCAGTCTCTAGATGTCATGTATAATGCACCGAAACCACAGCTCCCTTTCCATATCCAGGCCCCACAAAACTTTCTATGTTTTACCCCAGACGCTTCACATGCCCTGGTTCAATCCATTGACAGCACGTCGACCCCGGTATACCACATCGTTCCAATTTACTCTATTCCTTGCACGCCTTTCACCCTCCTGCATGTTCAGGCCCTGATCACTCAACAATCTTTTTCACTCCATCTTTCCACCTCCAATTTGGTCTCCCACTTCTCCTCGTTCCCTCCACCTCTGACACAGATATCCTCTTGGTCAGTCTTTCCTCACTCATTCTCTCCATGTGACCAAACCATTTAAAAGCACCTTCTTCTGCTCTCTCAACCACACTCTTTTTATTACCACACATCTCTCTTACCCTACAATTACTTATTCGATCAAACCACCTCACACCACATATTGTCCTCAAACATCTCATTTCCAGCACATCCACCCTCTTCCTCACAACTTTATCCATAGCCCACCCCTCGCAAACATACAACATTGTTGGAACCACTATTCCTTCAAACAAATCCATTTTTGCTTTCCGAGATAATGTTCTCGACTTCCACACATTCTTCAAGGCTCCCAGAAATTTCACCCCCTCCCCCACCCTATGATTCACTTCCGCTTCCATGGTTTCATCCGCTCCCAAATCCACTACCATATATCTAAAACACTTCACTTCCTCCAGTTTTTCTCCATTCAAACTTACCTCCCAATTGACTTGACCTTCAACCGTACTGCACCTAATAACCTTTTTCTTGTTCACATTTCCTCTCAAATTTCTTCTTTCACACACTTTACCAAAATCAGTCACCAGCTTCTGCAGTTTCTCACATGAATCAACCACCAGCGCTGTATCATCAGCGAACAACAACTGACTCACTTCCCAAGCTCTCTCAACCACAACAGATTGCATACTTTCCCCTCTTTCCAAAGCTCTTGCATTCACCTCCCTAACAACCCCATCCATAAACAAATTAAACAACTATGGAAACATCATGCACCCCTGCCGGAAACCTACATTCACTGAGAAACAATCGCTTTCCTCTCTTCCTACACGTACACATGCCTGACATCCTCGATAAAAACTTTTCACTGCTTCTAACAACTTGCCTCCCACACCATATATTCTTAATACCTTCCACAAAGAACCTCTATCAACTCTATCATATGCCTTCTCCAGATCCGTAAATGCTTCATACAAATCCATTTGTTTTTCTAAGTATTTCTCACATACATTCTCCAAAGCAAACACCTGATACACACATCCTCTACCACTTCTGAAACCACACTGCTCTTCCCCAATCTGATGCTCTGTACTTGCCTTCACCCTCTCAATCAATACCCTTCCATATAATTTACCAGGAATACTCAACAAACTTATACCTCCGTAATTTGAGCACTCACTCTTATCCCCTTTGCCTTTGTACAATGGCACTATGCAAGAATTCCGCCAATCGTTAGTCACCTCACCATGAATCATACATACATTAAATAACCTTACCAACCAGTCAACAATACAGTCACCCCCTTTTTTTTTTTTTATAAATTCCACTGCAATACCATCCAAACCCGCTGCCTTGCCGGCTTTCATCGTCCGCAAAGCTTTTACTACCTCTTCTCTGTTTACCAAATCATTTTCCGTAACTCTCTCACTTTGCACACCACCTCGACCAAAACACCCTACATCTACCACTCTATCATGAAACACATTCAACAAACCTTCATAATACTCACTCCATTTCCTTTTCACATCACCACTACTTGTTATCACCTCCCCATTAGCCCCCTTCACTGAAGTTCCCATTTGTTCCCTTGTCTTACGCACTTTATTTACCGCCTTCCAAAACATCTTTTTATTCTCCCTAAGATTTAATGATACTCTCTCACCCCAACCCTCATTTGCCCTCTTTTTCACCTCATGGACCTTTCTCTTGACCTCCTGCCTCATTTTTTTTATGGATCTCCCACTCATTTTCATTATTTTACTGCTTAAATCATCCAAATGCCTCTCTCTTCTCTTTCACTACTAATCTTACTTCTTCATCCAACCACTCACTAACCTTTCTAATCTGCCCACCTCGCACGCTTCTCATGCCACAAGCATCTTTTGCGCAAACCATCACTGCTTCCCTAAATAGATCCCATTCCTCCCCGACTCCCTTTACCTCCTATGTTTTCGCCTTTTTCCATTCTGTACTCATTCTCTCCTGGTACTTAAACACACAAGTCTCCTTCCCAAGCTCACTTACTCTCACCACTCTCTTCACAACAACATTCTCTCTTCTTTTCTGAAAACCTTTACAAATCTTCACCTTCGCCTCCACAAGATAATGATCAGAGATCCCTCCAGTTGCACCTCTCAGCATATTAACATCCAAAAGTCTCTCTTTCGCACGCCTATCAATTAACACGTAATCCAATAACGCTCTCTGGCCATCTCTCCTACTTACATCCGTATACTTATGTATATCTCTCTTTTTAAACCAGGTATTCCCAATCACCAGACCTTTTTCAGCACATAAATCTACAAGCTCTTCACCATTTCCATTTACAACACTGAACACCTCATGTATACCAATTATTCTCTCAACTGCCACATTACTCTTCTTTGCATTCAAATCACCCATCACTATAACCCGATCTCGTGCATCAAAACCACTAACACACTCATTCAGCTGCTCCCAAAACACTTGCCTCTCATGATCTTTCTTCTCATGTCCAGGTGCATATGCACCAATAAACACTCATCTCTCTCCATCAACTTTCAGTTTTCCCTATATCAATCTCGAGTTTACTTTATTACACTCTATCACATACTCCCACCACTCTTGTTTCAGGAGTAGTGTTACTCCTTCCCTTGCTCTTGTGGTCTCACTAGCCCCTGACATTACTCCCAAGACATTCCCAAACCACTTTCCCTTTACCCTTGAGCTTCGTTTCAATCAGAGCCAAAACATCCAGGGTCCTTTCCCCAAACATACTACGTATCTCTCCTTTTTTCTCATCTTGGTTAAATCCTCACAATTAGACACCCCAATCTGTGCCCTCGAGGAAGATGAGCACTGCTCGCGTGACTCCTTCTTCCGTTTCCCCTTTTAGAAAGTTAAAATACAAGGAGGGGATTTTTTCTAGCCTCCCCGCTCCCATCCCCTTTTGTCGTCTTCTACGACACGTGAGGAATGCGTGGGAAGTATTCTTTTTCCCCTATCCCCAGGGTTTAGACTCAGATTGGGGTGTCTAAATGTGTGTGGATGTAACCAATGTGAAAAAAAGAGAGATTGGTAGTATGTATGAGGAAAGGAACCTGGATGTTTTGGCTCTGAGTGAAACGAAGCTCAAGGGTAAAGGGGAAGAGTAATTTGGGAATGTCTTGGGAGTAAAGTAAGGGTTAGTGAGATGACAAGAGCAAGGGAAGGAGTAGCAGTACTCCTGAAACGGGAGTTGTGGGAGTATGTGATAGAATGTAAACAAGTAAATTGTCGATTAATATGGGTAAAACTGAAAGTTGATGGAGAGAGATGGGTGATTATTGGTGCATATGCAACTGGGCAGGAGAAGAAAGATCATGAGAGGCAGGTGTTTTGGGAGCAGCTGAATGTGTTAGTGGTTTTGATGCACGAGACCGGGTTATAGTGATGGGTGATTTGAATGCAAAGGTGAGTAATGTGGCAGTTGAGGGAATAATTGGTATACATGGGGTGTTCAGTGTTGTAAATGGAAATGGTGGAGAGCTTGTAGATTTATGTGCTGAAAAAGGACTGATGATTTGGAATACCTGGTTTAAAAAGCGAGATATACGTAAGTATACTTATGTAAGTAGGAGAGATGGCCAGAGAGCGTTATTGGATTACGTGTTAATTGACAGGCGCGCGAAAGAGAGACTTTTGGATGTTAATGTGCTGAGGTGTGCAAATGGAGGGATGTCTGATCATTATCTTGTGGAGGCCAAGGTGAATATTTGTATGGGTTTTCAGAAAAGAAGAGTGAATGTTGGGATGAAGAGGGTGGTGAGAGTAAGTGAGCTTGGGAAGGAGACTTATGTGAGGAAGTACCAGGAGAGACTGAGTACAGAATGGAAAAAGGTGAGAACAATGGAAGTAAGGGGAGTGGGGGAGGAATGGGATGTATTTAGGGAATCAGTGATGGATTGCGCAAAAGATGCTTGTAGCATGAGAAGAGTGGGAGATGGGTTGATTTGAAAGGGTAGTGAGTGGTGGGATGAAGAAGTAAGAGTATTAGTGAAAGAGAAGAGAGAGGCATTTGGACGATTTTTGCAGGGAAAAAATGCAATTGAGTGGGAGATGTATAAAAGAAAGAGACAGGAGGTCAAGAGAAAGGTGCAAGAGGTGAAAAAAAGGGCAAATGAGAGTTGGGGTGAGAGAGTATCAATAAATATTAGGGAGAGTAAAAAGATGTTCTGGAAGGAGGTAAATAAAGTGCGTAAGACAAGGGAGCAAATGGGAACTTCAGTGAAGGGAGCAAATGGGGAGGTGATAACAAGTAGTGGTGATGTGAGAAGGAGATGGAGTGAGTATTTTGAAGGTTTGTTGAATGTGTTTGATGATAGAGTGGCAGATATAGGGTGTTTTGGTCGAGGTGGTGTGCAAAGTGAGAGGGTTAGGGAAAATGATTTGGTAAACAGAGAAGAGGTGGTAAAAGCTTTGCGGAAGATGAAAGCCGGCAAGGCAGCAGGTTTGGATGGTATTGCAGTGGAATTTATTAAAAAAGGGGGTGACTGTATTGTTGACTGGTTGGTAAGGTTATTTAATGTATGTATGACTCATGGTGAGGTGCCTGAGGATTGGCGGAATGCGTGCATAGTGCCATTGTACAAAGGCAAAGGGGATAAGAGTGAGTGCTCAAATTACAGAGGTATAAGATTGTTGAGTATTCCTGGTAAATTATATGGGAGGGTATTGATTGAGAGGGTGAAGGCATGTACAGAGCATCAGATTGGGGAAGAGCAGTGTGGTTTCAAAAGTGGTAGAGGATGTGTGGATCAGGTGTTTGCTTTGAAGAATGTATGTGAGAAATACTTAGAAAAGCAAATGGATTTGTATGTAGCATTTATGGATCTGGAGAAGGCATATGATAGAGTTGATAGAGATGCTCTGTGGAGGGTATTAAGAATATATGGTGTGGGAGGCAAGTTGTTAGAAGCAGTGAAAAGTTTTTATCGAGGATGTAAGGCATGTGTACGTGTAGGAAGAGAGGAAAGTGATTGGTTCTCAGTGAATGTAGGTTTGCGGCAGGGGTGTGTGATGTCTCCATGGTTGTTTAATTTGTTTATGGATGGGGTTGTTAGGGAGGTGAATGCAAGAGTTTTGGAAAGAGGGGCAAGTATGAAGTCTGTTGGGGATGAGAGAGCTTGGGAAGTGAGTCAGTTGTTGTTCGCTGATGATACAGCGCTGGTGGCTGATTCATGTGAGAAACTGCAGAAGCTGGTGACTGAGTTTGGTAAAGTGTGTGGAAGAAGAAAGTTAAGAATAAATGTGAATAAGAGGAAGGTTATTAGGTACAGTAGGGTTGAGGGTCAAGTCAATTGGGAGGTAAGTTTGAATGTAGAAAAACTGGAGGAAGTGAAGTGTTTTAGATATCTGGGAGTGGATCTAGCAGTGGATGGAACCATGGAAGCGGAAGTGGATCATAGGGTGGGGGAGGGGCGAAAATTCTGGGAGCCTTGAAGAATGTGTGGAAGTCGAGAACATTATCTCGGAAAGCAAAAATGGGTATATTTGAAGGAATAGTGGTTCCAACAATGTTGTATGGTTGCGAGGCGTGGGCTATGGATAGAGTGGTGCGCAGGAGGATGGATGTGCTGGAAATGAGATGTTTGAGGACAATGTGTGGTGTGAGGTGGTTTGATCGAGTAAGTAACGTAAGGGTAAGAGAGATGTGTGGAAATAAAAAGAGCGTGGTTGAGAGAGAAGAAGAGGGTGTTTTGAAATGGTTTGGGCACATGGAGAGAATGATTGAGGATATATGTGTCGGAGGTGGAGGGAACGAGAAGAGGGAGACCAAATGGGAGGTGGAAAGATGGAGTGAAAAAGATTTTGTGTGATCGGGGCCTGAACATGCAGGGGGGTGAAAGGAGGGCAAGGAATAGAGCACATCCACCAACCTGCGCCCAACTCTATCCATAGCCCACCCCGCGCAACCATACAACATTGTTGGAACAACTATTCCTTCAAACATACCATTTTTGCTTTCCGAGATAATGTTCTCGACTTCCACACATTCTTCAAGGCTCCCAAGATTTTCGCCCCCTCCCCCACCCTATGATTCACTTCCGCTTCCATGGTTCCATCCGCTGCCAGATCCACTCCCAGATATCTAAAACACTTTACTTTCTTCCAGTTTTTCTCCATTCAAACTTACCTCCCAATTGACTTGAACCTCAAACCTACTGTACCTAATAACCTTGCTCTTATTCACATTTACTCAACTTTCTTCTTTCACACACTTTACCAAACTCAGTCACCAGCTTCTGCAGTTTCTCACATGAATCAGCCACCAGCGCTGTATCATCAGCGAACAACAGCTGACTCAATTCCCAAGCTCTCTCATCCACAACAGACTTCATACTTGCCCCTCTTTCCAAAACTCTTGCATTCACCTCCCTAACAACCCCATCCATAAAGAAATTAAACAACCATGGATACATCACACACCCCTGCCACAAACCTACATTCACTGATAACCAATCACTTTCCTCTCTTCCTACACGTACACATGCCTTACATCCTCGATAAAAACTTTTCACTACTTCTAACAAATTGCCTCCCACACCGTATATTCTTGACACCTTCCACAGAGCATCTCTATCAACTCTATCATTTGCCTTCTCCATATCCATAAATGCTACATACAAATCCATTTCCTTTTCTAAGTATTTCTCACATGCATTCTTCAAAGCAAACTCCTGATCCACACATCCTCTACCACTTCTGAAACCACACTGCTCTTCCCCAATCTGATGCTCTGTACATGCCTTCACCCTCTCAATGAATCCCCTCCCATATAATTTACCAGGAATACTCAACAAACTTATACCTCTGTAATTTGAGCACTCACTCTTATCCCCTTTGCCTTTGTACAATGGCACTATGCACGCATTCCGCCAATCCTCAGGCACCTCACCATGAGTCATAAATACATTAGATAACCTTACCAACCAGTCAACAATACAGTCACCCCCTTTTCTAATAAATTCCACTGCAATACCATCCAAACCTGCTGCCTCGCCGGCTTTCAACTTCCGCAAAGCTTTTCCTACCTCTTCTCTGTTTACCAAATCATTTTCCCTAACCCTCTCACTTTGAAGACCACCTCGACCAAAACACCCTATAACTGCTACTCTATCATCAAACACATTCAACAACCATTCAAAATACTCACTCCATCTCCTTCTCACATCACCACTACTTGTTATCACCTCCCCATTAGCCCCCTTCACTGACGTTCCCATTTGCTCCCTTGTCTTACGCACTTTATTTACTTCCTTCCAGAACATCATTTTATTTTCCCTAAAATTTAATGATACTCTCTCACCCCAACTCTCATTTGCCCTCTTTTTCACCTCTTGCACCTTTCTCTTGACCTCCTGTCTCTTTCTTTCATACATCTCCCACTCAATTGCATTTTTTCCCTGCAAAAATCGTCCAAATGCCTCTCTCTTCTCTTTCACTAATAATCTTACTTCTTCATCCCACCACTCACTACCCTTTCTAATCAACCCAACTCCCACGCTTCTCATGCCACAAGCATCTTTTGCGCAAGACATTACTGATTTCCTAACTACATCCCATTTCTCCCCCACTCCCCTTACTTCCATTGTTCTCACCTTTTTCCATTCTGTACTCAGTCTCTCCTGGTACTTCCTCACACAAGTCTCCTTCCCAAGCTCACTTACTCTCACCACCCTCTTCACCCCAACATTCACTCTTCTTTTCTGAAAACCCATACAAATCTTCACCTTAGCCTCCACAAGATAATGATCAGACATCCCTCCGGTTGCACCTCTCAGCACATTAACATCCAAAAGTCTCCCTTTCGCGGGCCTGTCAATTTACATGTAATCCCATAACGATTTCTGGCCATCTCTCCTACTTACATAAGTATACTTATGTATATCTCGCTTTTTAAACCAGGTATTCCCAATCATCAATCCTTTTTCAGCACATAAATCTACAAGCTCCTCACCATTTCCATTTACAACACTGAACACCACATGTATACCAATCATTCCCTCAACTGCCACATTACTCACCTTTGCATTCAAATCACCCATCACTATAACCCGGTCTCGTGCATCAAAACCACTAACACACTCATTCAGCTGCTCCCAAAACACTTGCCTCACATGATCTTTCTTCTCATGCCCAGGTGCATATGCACCAATAATCACCCATCTCTCTCCATCAACTTTCAGTTTTAACGATAGTAATCGAGAATTTACTTTCTTACATTCTATCACATACTCCCACAACTCCTGTTTCAGGAGTACTGCTACTCCTTCCCTTGTTCTTGTCCTCTCACTAACCCGTGACTTTACTCCCAAGACATTCCCAAACCACTCTTCCCCTTTACCCTTGAGCTTCGTTTCACTCAGAGAAAAAAAATCCAGGTTCCTTTCCTCAAACATACTACCTATCTCTCCTTTCCTTCACATCTTGGTTACATCCACACACGTTTAGGCACCCCAATCTGAGCCTTCGAGTAAGATGAGCACTCCCCGCGTGACTCCTTCTTCTGTTTCCCATTTTAGAAAGTTAAAAAAGTACAAGGAGGGGAGGATATCTGGCCCCCCGCTCCCGTCCCCTCTAGTCGCTTTCTACGACACGCGATTAATGCGTGGGAAGTATTCTTTCACCCCTATCCCCAGGGATAGTATATATATATATATATATAAATATATATATATATATATATATATATATATATATATATATATATATATATATATATATATATATATATATATATATATATATATATATATATATATATATACAAATACACACACATACACACACACGCACATATACACACACACACACACACATACATATATATACATATGAAAAATGTAAGAAACAATTTAGAAACTGAAACTTCTAGCTTGAAATGAAATGAAAAAATGAATGTCACATACTGGTTCAACCTCTGGCTATGGAAAAGGGAAATGTATAATTTATTTCCACAAACGTCGATAGTAGTTCTCATCAATTTAACCACTGTATCAATATATATCAATATATATATATTTTTTTTTTATACTTTGTCGCTGTCTCCCGCGTTTGCGAGGTAGCGCAAGGAAACAGACGAAAGAAATGTCCCAACCCCCCCCCCCCATACACATGTACATACACACGTCCACACACGCAAATATACATACCTACACAGCTTTCCATGGTTTACCCCAGACGCTTCACATGCCTTGATTCAATCCACTGACAGCACGTCAACCCCTGTATACCACATCGCTCCAATTCACTCTATTCCTTGCCCTCCTTTCACCCTCCTGCATGTTCAGGCCCCGATCACACAAAATCTTTTTCACTCCATCTTTCCACCTCCAATTTGGTCTCCCTCTTCTCGTTCCCTCCACCTCCGACACATATATCCTCTTGGTCAATCTTTCCTCACTCATTCTCTCCATGTGCCCAAACCACTTCAAAACACCCTCTTCTGCTCTCTCAACCACGCTCTTTTTATTTCCACACATCTCTCTTACCCTTACGTTACTCACTCGATCAAACCACCTCACACCACACATTGTCCTCAAACATCTCATTTCCAGCACATCCATCCTCCTGCGCACAACTCTATCCATAGCCCACGCCTCGCAACCATACAACATTGATGGAACCACTATTCCTTCAAACATACCCATTTTTGCTTTCCGAGATAATGTTCTCGACTTCCACACATTCTTCAAGGCCCCCAGAATTTTCGCCCCCTCCCCCACCCTATGATCCACTTCCGCTTCCATGGTTCCATCCGCTGCCAGCTCCACTCCCAGATATCTAAAACACTTCACTTCCTCCAGTTTTTCTACATTCAAACTCACCTCCCAATTGACTTGACCCTCAACCCTACTGTACCTAATAACCTTGCTCTTATTCACATTTATTCTTAACTTTCTTCTTCCACACACTTTACCAAACTCAGTCACCAGCTTCTGCAGTTTCTCACATGAATCAGCCACCAGCGCTGTATCATCAGCGAACAACAACTGACTCACTTCCCAAGCTCTCTCATCCCCAACAGACTTCATACTTGCCCCTCTTTCCAAAACTCTTGCATTTACCTCCCTAACAACCATATCCATAAACAAATTAAACAACCATGGAGACATCACACACCCCTGCCGCAAACCTACATTCACTGAGAACCAATCACTTTCCTCTCTTCCTACACGTACACATGCCTTACATCCTCGATAAAAACTTTTCACTGCTTCTAACAACTTTCCTCCCACACCATATATTCTTAATACCTTCCACAGAGCATCTCTATCAACTCTATCATATGCCTTCTCCAGATCCATAAATGCTACATACAAATCCATTTGCTTTTCTAAGTATTTCTCACATACATTCTTCAAAGCAAACACCTGATCCACACATCCTCTACCACTTCTGAAACCACACTGCTCTTCCCCAATCTGATGCTCTGTACATGCCTTCACCCTCTCAATCAATACCCTTCCATATAATTTACCAGGAATACTCAACAAACTTATACCTCTGTAATTTGAGCACTCACTCTTATCCCCTTTGCCTTTGTACAATGGCACTATGCACGCATTCCGCCAATCCTCAGGCACCTCACCATGAGTCATACATACATTAAATAACCTTACCAACCAGTCAACAATACAGTCACCCCCTTTTTTAATAAATTCCACTGCAATACCATCCAAACCTGCTGCCTTGCCGGCTTTCATCTTCCGCAAAGCTTTCACTACCTCTTCTCTGTTTACCAAATCATTTTCCCTAACCCTCTCACTTTGCACACCACCTCGACCAAAACACCCTATATCTGCCACTCTATCATCAAACACATTCAACAAACCTTCAAAATACTCACTCCATCTCCTTCTCACATCACCACTACTTGTTATCACCTCCCCATTTGCGCCCTTCACTGAAGTTCCCATTTGCTCCCTTGTCTTACGCACTTTATTTACCTCCTTCCAGAACATCTTTTTATTCTCCCTAAAATTTAATGATACTCTCTCACCCCAACTCTCATTTGCCCTTTTTTTCACCTCTTGCACCTTTCTCTTGACCTCCTGTCTCTTTCTTTTATACATCTCCCACTCAATTGCATTTTTTCCCTGCAAAAATTGTCCAAATGCCTCTCTCTTCTCTTTCACTAATACTCTTACTTCTTCATCCCACCACTCACTACCCTTTCTAATCAACCCACCTCCCACTCTTCTCATGCCACAAGCATCTTTTGCGCAATCCATCACTGATTCCCTAAATACATCCCATTCCTCCTACACTCCCCTTGCTTCCATTGTTCACACCTTTTTCCATTCTGTACTCAGTCTCTCCTGGTACTTCCTCACACAAGTCTCCTTCTCAAGCTCACTTACTCTCACCACCCTCTTCACCCCAACATTCACTCTTCTTTTCTGAAAACCCATACAGATCTTCACCTTAGCCTCCACAAGATAATGATCAGACATCCCTCCAGTTGCATCTCTCAGCACATTAACATCCAAAAGTCTCTCTTTCGCACGCCTGTCAATTAACACGTAATCCAATAACGCTCTCTGGCCATCTCTCCTACTTGCGTAAGTATACTTATGTATATCTCGCTTTTTAAACCAGGTATTCCCAATCATCAGTCCTTTTTCAGCACATAAATCTACAAGCTCTTCACCATTTCCATTTACAACACTGAACACCCCATGTATACCAATTATTCCCTCAACTGCCACATTACTCACCTTTGCATTCAAATCACCCATCACTATAACCCGGTCTCGTGCATCAAAACCACTAACACACTCATTCAGCTGCTCCCAAAACACTTGCCTCTCTTGATCTTTCTTCTCATGCCCAGGTGCATATGCACCAATAATCACCCAGTTCTCTCCATCAACTCTCAGTTTTACCCATATTAATCGAGAATTTACTTTCTTACACTCTATCACATACTCCCACAACTCCTGTTTCAGGAGTATTGCTACTCCTTCCCTTGCTCTTTTCCTCTCACTAACCCCTGACTTTACTCCCCAGACATTCCCAAACCACTCTTCCCCTTTACCCTTGAGCTTCGTTTCACTCAGAGCCAAAACATCCAGGTTCCTTTCCTCAAACATACTACCTATCTCTCCTTTTTTCACATCTTGGTTACATCCACACACATTTAGGCACCCCACTCTGAGCCTTCGAGGAGGATGAGCATTCCCCGCGTGACTCCTTCTTCTGTTTCCCATTTTAGAAAGTTAAGAAAATACAAGGAGGGGAGGATTTCTGGCCCCCCGCTCCCGTACCCTCTAGTCGCTTTCTACGACACGCGAGGAATACGTGGGAAGTATTCTTTCACCCCTATCCCCAGGGATAATATACATATATATATACATATACACATACACACACATACACATACATACGCACATATACACACACACACACATACATATATATACATATGAAAAATGTAAGAAACAATTTAGAAAACTGAAACTTCCAGCTTGAAATGAATGGAAAAAAATGAATGTCACATAATGGTTCAACCTCTGGCTATGGAAAAAAGGAAATGTATAATTTATTTACACAAACGTCAATAGCAGTTCTCATCAATTTAACCACTGTATCAATAAGCTTCAATGTCTAAGCTACATTTTTTTCCAATTTCACTATTTTCCTTCACATTTTCAATTGTGTCTGAAGGTTCTACTTCAAGAGTGATTGTTTTTCCAGTAAGCGTCTTCACATCTTGGTTACATCCACACACATCCATTTTTTTTCTGGGTTGTGGTGGTGAGTGACGGTCATGCGATGAGGGTTTCAGCAAGTGAAGTGGTGGAGCCATCACTTTAGCGAGGCTTGTGTGAGGTGGGCAATCCTGGGGGTAGACCAGTCACCGTGTCTTGACCTGGGGGTAGACCAGTCACCGTGTCTTGACCTGGGGGTAGACCAGTCACCGTGTCTCACCATGAGTCATACATACATTAAATAACCTTACCAACCAGTCAACAATACAGTCACCCCCTTTTTTAATAAATTCCACTGCAATACCATCCAAACCTGCTGCCTTGCCGGCTTTCATCTTCCGCAAAGCTTTCACTACCTCTTCTCTGTTTACCAAATCATTTTCCCTAACCCTCTCACTTTGCACACCACCTCGACCAAAACACCTTATATCTGCCACTCTATCATCAAACACATTCAACAAACATTCAAAATACTCACTCCATCTCCTTCTCACATCACCACTACTTGTTATCACCTCCCCATTTGCGCCCTTCACTGAAGTTCCCATTTGCTCCCTTGTCTTACGCACTTTATTTACCTCCTTCCAGAACATCTTTTTATTCTCCCTAAAATTTAATGATACTCTCTCACCCTAACTCTCATTTGCCCTTTTTTTCACCTCTTGCACCTTTCTCTTGACCTCCTGTCTCTTTCTTTTATACATCTCCCACTCAATTGCATTTTTTCCCTGCAAAAATCGTCCAAATGCCTCTCTCTTCTCTTTCACTAATACTCTTACTCCTTCATCCCACCACTCACTACCCTTTCTAATCAACCCACCTCCCACTCTTCTCATGCCACAAGCATCTTTTGCGCAATCCATCACTGATTCCCTAAATACATCCCTTTCCTCCCCCACTCCCCTTACTTCCATTGTTCTCACCTTTTTCCATTCTGTACTCAGTCTCTCCTGGTACTTCCTCACACAGGTCTCCTTCTCAAGCTCACTTACTCTCACCACCCTCTTCACCCCAACATTCACTCTTCTTTTCTGAAAACCCATACAAATCTTCACCTTAGCCTCCACAAGATAATGATCAGACATCCCTCCAGTTGCACCTCTCAGCACATTAACATCCAAAAGTCTCTCTTTCGCACGCCTGTCAATTAACACATAATCCAATAACGCTCTCTGGCCATCTCTCCTACTTACATAAGTATACTTATGTATATATGTATATATGTATATATATATATACTTATGTATATATATATATATATATATATATATATATATATATATATATATATATATATATATATATATATATATATACATATATATATATATATATATATATATATATATATATATATATATATATATATATATATATATATATATATATATATATATATATATATATATATATATATATATATATATATATATATATATATATATATAGTGAATGTTGGGGTGAAGAGGGTGGTGAGAGTAAGTGAGCTTGGGAAGGAGACTTGTGTGAGGAAGTACCAGGAGAGACTGAGTACAGAATGGAAAATGGTGAGAACAATGGAAGTAAGGGGAGTGGGAGAGGAATGTGATGTATTTAGGGAATCAGTGATGAATTGCGCAAAAGGTGCTTGTGGCATGAGAAGAGTGGGAGGTGGGTTGATTAGAAAGGGTAGTGAGTGGTGGGATGAAGAAGTAAGAGTATTAGTGAAAGAGAAGAGAGAGGCATTTGGACGATTTTTGCAGGGAAAAAATGCAATTGAGTGGGAGATGTATAAAAGAAAGAGACAGGAGGTCAAGAGAAAGGTGCAAGAGGTGAAAAAGAGTGTAAATAAGAGTTGGGGTGAGAGAGTATCATTAAATTTTAGGGAGAATAAAAAGATGTTCTGGAAGGAGATAAATAAAGTGCGTAAGACAAGGGAGCAAATGGGAACTTCAGTGAAGGGCGCAGATGGGGAGGTGATAACAAGTAGTGGTGATGTGAGAAGGAGATGGAGTGAGTATTTTGAATGTTTGTTGAATGTGTTTGATGATAGAGTGGCAGATATAGGGTGTTTTGGTCGAGGTGGTGTGCAAAGTGAGAGGGTGAGGGAAATGATTTGGTAAGCAGAGAAGAGGTAGTAAAAGCTTTGCGGAATATGAAAGCCGGCAAGGCAGCAGGTTTGGATGGTATTGTAGAGGAATTTATTAAAAAAGGGGGTGACTGTATTATTGACTGGTTGGTAAGGTTATTTAATGCATGTATGACTCATGGTGAGGTGCCTGAGGATTGGCGGAATGCGTGCATAGTGCCATTGTACAAACGCAAAGGGGATAAGAGTGAGTGCTCAAATTACAGAGGTATAAGTTTGTTGAGTATTCCTGGTAAATTATATGGGAGGGTATCGATTGAGAGGGTGAAGGCATGTACAGAGCATCAGATTGGGGAAGAGCAGTGTGATTTCAGAAGTGGTTGAGGATGTGTTGATCAGGTGTTTGCTTTGAAGAATGTATGTGAGAAATACTTAGAAAAGCAAATGGATTTGCATGTAGCATTTATTGATCTGGGGAAGGCATATGATAGAGTTGATAGAGATGCTCTGTGGAAGGTATTAAGAATATGTGGTGTGGGAGGCAAGTTGTTAGAAGCAGTGAAAAGTTTTTATCGAGGATGTAAGGCATATGTACGTGTAGGAAGAGAGGAAAGTGATTGGTTTTCAGTGAATGTAGGTGTGCGGCAGGGGTGTGTGAAGTCTCCATGGTTGTTTAATTTGTTTATGGATGGGGTTGTTAGGGAGGTGAATGCAAGAGTTTTGGAAAGAGGGGAAAGTATGAAGTCTGTTGGGGATGAGAGAGCTTGGGAGTCAGTTGTTGTTCGCTGATGATACAGCGCTGGTGGCTGATTCATGTGAGAAACTGCAGAAGCTGGTGACTGAGTTTGGTAAAGTGTGTGAAAGAAGAAAGTTAAGAGTAAATGTGAATAAGAGCAAGGTTATTAGGTACAGTAGGGTTGAGGGCCAAGTCAATTGGGAGGTAAATTTGAATGGAGAAAAACTGGAGGAATTAAAGTGTTTTAGATATCTGGGAGTGGATCTGGCAGCGGATGGAACAATGGAAGCGGAAGTGGACCATAGGGTGGGGGAGGGGGCGAAAATTCTAGGAGCCTTGAAGAATGTGTGGAAGTCGAGAACATTATCTCGGAAAGCAAAAATGGGTATGTTTGAAGGAATAGTGGTTCCAACAATGTTGTATGGTTGCGAGGCGTGGGCTATGGATAGAGTTGTGCGCAGGAGGATGGATGTACTGGAAATGAGATGTTTGAGGACAATGTGTGGTGTGAGGTGGTTTGATCGAATAAGTAACGTAAGGGTAAGAGAGATGTGTGGAAGTAAAAAGAGCGAGGTTGAGAAAGCAGAAGATGGTGTTTTGAAATGGTTTGGGCACATGGAGAGAATGAGTGAGGAATGATTGACCAAGAGGATATATGTGTCGGACGTGGAGGGAACGAGGAGAAGTGGGAGACCAAATTGGAGGTGGAAAGATGTAGTAAAAAAGATTTTGTGTGATCGGGGCCTGTACATGAAGGAGGGTGAAAGGAGGGCAAGGAATAGAGTGAATTGGATCGATGTGGTATACCGGGGTTGACGTGCTGTCAGTGGATTGAATCAGGGCATATGAAGCGTCTGGGGTAAACCATGGAAAGCTGTGTAGGTATGTATATTTGCGTGTGTGGACGTGTGTATGTACATGTGTATGGGGGGGGGCCATTTCTTTCGTCTGTTTCCTTGCGCTACCTCGCAAACGCGGGAGACAGCGACAAAGTATAAAAAAAAAAAAAGAAAAATATATATATATATATATATATATATATATATATATATATATATATATATATATATATATATATATATATATATATATATATATATATATATATATATATACATATATATATATACATGTATATATATATACATAGGTGTACAGTGTCTTCAATGTGGAAGTTGTATCTTGCCCATGAAGGGTCGTGTGATATGACTGGTCTTTGTTTGTGATGGTGAAGGTATGGATGGTTTCCAGAGAGCAGGCGAGATAATGTAACTTGTACATGTCTGAAGGGTCTAGTTTCAGATGAGTGTATGTCTGGTAGGGTAGTACTCAAGACTGGGATGGGCAGGCTGTGGTTTAGTACTTGTCAAGCCATTGTGCTTGGTATACGTGTTTGTAATGTCGTTGTTCGGTGAGAGTTTGGGGAACTGTAGTTGTAGGATGTTGATGTGTGAGGCAGGTAAGGACTTCTCGGTAGTGACGAAAAGAAGTAGAATATCATCAAAATACTTTCTTCTTCAAAGCTTACCATGGATTTCCTGCTTCGTATAGTAGCCGCAGGCTTGTAGGTGCAGGAACACTGTAAAAGTGGACTTGGGGTCATGTGATTAATGTCATGAAAAAATGTTGGATAGATCATTTATTTCCCAGGGATTTTCTTATTTGAATGTTTCTCAAAATTGAATTTATACACCCAGATGTATAGTTACACTGTATGATAAATATAAATTTATATACATATATATATATATATATATATATATATATACATATGTATATATATATATATATATATATATATATATATATATATATATATATATATATATATATATATATATATATATATATATATATATATATATATATATATATATATACATAAGAAATAAACTGAAGAAATATATATAACATGATTCCTTCCCTGCCTGAATGTAACCCAGCGTTCTCTAGGTAAGTCTAAGGACATTTCCGAAATAAACAACAAGTCTTGAACAAAGAAAACTTAACGTATCACTTAAAGTGGGTCGAGACAAACCTGGAGGATCTCCCACGAACAACGTTTCTTGCTTACCACATTACTTTCAGGCCAAAGCAACCAATACGATCTTACAGAGTGGAATGTAAAGGAGGGAACTGTGTCTGGGTGACGACCAAACTAGTTACAGAAAACAGTTTCTCCCTCTTACTTGGGAAGGATGCAGAATACATGTTTATCCAAATATGAAGTTTGACTAAACATTATACAGTACATTTACCACTTTTTTGCAAAAGAGGTGACGGAAAAATATGAAAGAAAAAGATTTTTCTGGAGATTTCAGATATATTTTGATCTTGTTTAGATTGTACAGGATGCCATTTGGTTCTTAGAAACACATTATCGTTGTTACATGCTTCAATTAGATAGTTTTGCTATGAATTTTGACCGAATCGCTATCCATCATTTCCAAGTAAAAGCTGCCAGTTATTCTAATGCTATAATAACTTGTGTGGCTTTTGTATAGATTATTCATCTTGCATGTAATATGATAACTAAATATAGATACTGAAAGCATTATCAAAGTATGATAGAGCATGAACATGAACATCAGTTATACCATTCTATGTATCCATCTTAACAATCATATGTAAAGCGCTGATTGACAGCAAGCATATTACTGATTTCCACTTAGTTGCAGAAGAAATATAACAGGACATTACTGAAGATGGATTCTTATTGATAGTTAGAAGGAATTGAAAGCATAAAAGACTAACAACAATAGTTCATCAAAAGCCACCATAGAGGCAGGTCAGTTATAACTGAAGGACTTTAGTCAAAGCTTCTTATCATGCTTGCAAGAGTCAAGAGCATCACAAATAAAGAAACCCAGATTAACTCATTTCTTTCCATTCGAAAACTATTTCTTGATCTCCCTAACATTCAGTTATGGCATACTTCTGTTAAAAGCTGGGAGGGTTACAAATTGCTTCACAGAAACAAACTGAAAATCCCACGATTAAGAGAATTTCTGGAAACTTGCTGGACATCTTTGTCAGAAGGGAAACGAAGAATTCGACTGAAACTGAGTAGGTAAAATTAAGATGATTTTTCTGGGCCAAAGTTTTTAAAGGATTTGACAGCATAATTTGTGAGGACTCACAGTATCTTGTTACCATCCAGAGAAACTGCATCCAGTGACATAGCGAAAGGATTCACAAAAGGGAAGACAAACTTGACTACAGAGAGATCATCATCTTTGTAAGTTGTTATGGTAAGTTAAACTCACTCAGCAGAGCTGGGTCTACTATATTAGTAACACTGGAAAACTTACCCACAAACGGACTTTACTTTTAAGCGTAAGAACAGAAAATAGCAAGTTTTCTTAGTTTGTTGCTTCGATAAAGAACTCTCGAATAGTATTAAGGTAAATTAATGGAACGCTCATGTCGTCAGAGAATAGGAGAAAAGTGTTTTAGAACGATTTCTATTCCCTGCAGCTTCTTTATGACATTTGTTAATCTCACTAGAGATATAAAGGATGAGGGGCTAAGGATGATCCCCCTGCACTTATACTTCAGGCATTTGCCGTGTCAGGAGCGAATCGTGGGAGCTAAGAGACCTGAAAAGACTTTCTTCGCCTATGGACGTATAGTATGACGATATGAGTGTAATGGAACCTTAATTTTCTCTTGTTCAGTAAAGCTAAATGATAATTCAGTCTAAGTGATGAGGGTGATGAGTGTTAGAGTGATATAAAACCACAAGATTTCGACTTCATGATATATCCTGCCGGGTGATGACCCATTCTTGACCGGACGATTTATCATCAGGGGAATTTAAAAAATCAGACAACTTGTCAACTCAACATATATTGACACCTGGCAGGAATGAAGGAAATGTAATCTAGAGCATTGAGAAAGTGTGGATTCTCCAGCACCATCTGTCTCTCTTAAAGTATGGGCATCCATAGTAGAGAAATGAATACATGCACCTAAATATACAGACCTCTCCCTCACTCCCTTTGAAAAAAACCAATAGATAAGAAATAAGATGAAAAACGACATCTCTTTCTCCATTTTTCCTGGAACCTGATCCTCTACCGCCGAAGAGATCTATCAAAGATTTACCGAGGATGGGAGAATTGATCTACGTAAAGAGGAAGCTTTGGGAAATTCTGTCTGTTATCAAGAATGATCTGTGTGTATATATATATATATGTATATATAAATATATATATATATATATATATATACATATATATATATATATATATATATATATATATATATATATATATATATATATATATATATATATATATATATATATATATATATATATATATATATATATATATATATATGGGAGCGGGGGGCTGAAAATCCTCCCCTCTCGTTTTTTTTTTTTTGATTTTCGAAAAGAAGGAACAGAGAACGAGGCCAGGTGAGGATATTCCCTCAGAGGCCCAGTCCTCTGTTCTTAACGCTACCTTGCTAACGCGGGAAATGGCGAATAGTATGAAAGAAAGAAAGAAAATATATATATATATATATATATATATATATATATATATATATATATATATATATATATATATATATATATATATATATAATATATGTACATATATAAATGATACAATAGGTAAATGATGAAAACTAACATTGACGTTTGTGTCATTTTTCATTTCATTTCAAGCTAGAAGTTCCATTTTTCTAAGTTGTTTCCTTACCATTTTCCATATGTTATATATATATATATATATATATATATATAATCTATATATATATATATATATATATATATATATATATATAATATATATATATATATATATATATATATATTTATATATATATATATATATTTTTTTTTTTTTAATTTTCCAAAAGAAGGAACAGAGAATTGGGCCAGGTGAGGGTATTCCCTCAAAGGCCCAGTCCTCTGTTCTTAACGCTACCTCGCTAATGCGGGAAATGGCGAATAGTTTGAAAGAAAAAGAAAAGAGATATATATATTTATATATATTTATTTATATTTATTTATTATACTTTGTCGCTGTCTCCCGCGTTCGCGAGGTAGCGCAAGGAAACAGACGAAAGAAATGGCCCAACCCACCCCCATACACATGTATATACATACGTCCACACACGCAAATATACATACCTACACAGCTTTCCATGGTTTACCCCAGACGCTTCACATGCCTTGATTCAATCCACTGACAGCACGTCAACCCCGGTATACCACATCGCTCCAATTCACTCTATTCCTTGCCCTCCTTTCACCCTCCTGCATGTTCAGGCCCCGATCACACAAAATCTTTTTCACTCCATCTTTCCACCTCCAATTTGGTCTCCCTCTTCTCCTCGTTCCCTCCACCTCCGACACATATATCCTCTTGGTCAATCTTTCCTCACTCATTCTCTCCATGTGCCCAAACCACTTCAAAACAGCCTCTTCTGCTCTCTCAACCACGATCTTTTTATTTCCACACATCTCTCTTACCCTTACGTTACTCACTCGATCAAACCACCTCGCACGACACATTGTCCTCAAACATCTTAATTCCAGCACATCCATCCTCCTGCGCACAACTCTATCCATAGCCCACGCCTCGCAACCATACAACATTGTTGGAACCACTATTCCTTCAAACATACCCATTTTTGCTTTCCGAGATAATGTTCTCGACTTCCACACATTCTTCAAGGCCCCCAGAATTTTCGCTCCCTCCCCCACCCTATGATCCACCTCCGCTTCCATGGTTCCATCCGCTGCCAGATCCACTCCCAGATATCTAAAACACTTCACTTCCTCCAGGTTTTCTCCATTCAAACTTACCTCCCAATTGACTTGACCCTCAACCCTACTATACCTAATAACCTTGCTCTTATTCACATTTACTCTTAACTTTCTTCTTCCACACACTTTACCAAACTCAGTCACCAGCTTCTGCAGTTTCTCACATGAATCAGCCACCAGCGCTGTATCATAAGCGAACAACAACTGACTCACTTCCCAAGCTCTCTCATCCCCAACAGACTTCATACTTGCCCCTCTTTCCAAAACTCTTGCATTTACCTCCCTAACAACCCCATCCATAAACAAATTAAACAACCATGGAGACATCATACACCCCTGCCGCAAACCTACATTCACTGAGAACCAATCACTTTCCTCTCTTCCTACACGTACACATGCCTTAAATCCTCGATAAAAACTTTTCACTGCTGCTAACAACTTTCCTCCCACACCATATATTCTTAATACCTACCACAGAGCATCTCTATCAACTCTATCATATGCCTTCTCCAGATCCATAAATGCTACATACAAATCCATTTGCTTTTCTAAGAATTTCTCACATACATTCTTCAAAGCAAACACCTGATCCACACATCCTCTACCACTTCTGAAACCACACTGCTCTTCCCCAATCTGATGCTCTGTACATGCCTTCACCCTCTCAATCAGTGATGGATTGCGCAAAAGATGCTTGTGGCATGAGAAGAGTGGGAGGTGGGTTGATTACAAAGGGTAGTGAGTGGTGGGATGAAGAAGTAAGAGTATTAGTGAAAGAGAAGAGAGAGGCATTTGGACGATTTTTGCAGGGAAAAAATGCAATTGAGTGGGAGATGTATAAAAGAAAGAGACAGGAGGTCAAGAGAAAGGTGCAAGAGGTGAAAAAAAGGGCAAATGAGAGTTGGGGTGAGAGAGTATCATTAGATTTTAGGGAGAATAAAAAGATGTTCTGGATGGAGGTAAATAAAGTGCGTAAGACAAGGGAGCAAATGGGAACTTCAGTGAAGGGCGCAAATGGGGAGGTGATAACAAGTAGTGGTGATGTGAGAAGGAGATGGAGTGAGTATTTTGAAGGTTTGTTGAATATGTTTGATGATAGAGTGGCAGATATGGGTTTTTTGGTCGAGGTGGTGTGCAAAGTGAGAGGGTTAGGGAAAATGATTTGGTAAACACAGAAGAGGTAGTGAAAGCTTTGCGGAAGATGAAAGCCGGCAAGGCAGCAGGTTTGAATGGTATTGCAGTGGAATTTATTAAAAAAGGGGGTGACTGTATTGTTGACTGGTTGGTAAGGTTATTTAATGTATGTATGACTCATGGTGAGGTGCCTGAGGATTGGCGGAATGCGTGCATAGTGCCATTGTACAAAGGCAAAGGGGATAAGAGTGAGTGATCAAATTACAGAGGTATAAGTTTGTTGAGTATTCCTGGTAAATTATATATATATATATATATATATATATATATATATATATATATATATATATATATATATATATATATATATATATATATATATATATATATATATATATATATATTGTTCTTCGCTGATGATACAGCGCTGGTGGCTGATTCATGTGAGAAACTGCAGAAGCTGGTGACTGAGTTTGGTAAAGTGTGTGAAAGTAGAAAGTTAAGAGTAAATGTGAATAAGAGCAAGGTTATTAGGTACAGTAGGGTTGAGGGTCAATTCATTTGGGAGGTGAGTTTAAATGGAGAAAAACTGGAGGAAGTGAAGTGTTTTAGATATCTGGGAGTGGATCTGTCAGCGGATGGAACCATGGAAGCGGAAGTGGATCATAGGGTGGGGGAGGGGGCGAAAATTCTGGGAGCCTTGAAAAATGTGTGGAAGTCGAGAACATTATCTCGGAAAGCAAAAATGGGTATGTTTGAAGGAATAGGTGGTTCCAACAATGTTGTATGGTTGCGAGGCGTGGACTATGGATAGAGTTGTGCGCAGGAGGATGGATGTGCTAGAAATGAGATGTTTGAGGACAATATGTGGTGTGAGGTAGTTTGATCGAGTAAGTAACGTAAGGGGAAGAGAGATGTGTGGAAATAAAAAGAGCGAGGTTGAGAGAGCAGAAGAGGGTGTTTTGAAATGGTTTGGTCACACAGAGAGAATGAGTGAGGAAAGATTGACCAAGAGGATATATGTGTCGGAGGTGGAGGGAACGAGGAGAAGAGGGAGACCAAATTAGAGGTGGAAAGACGGAGTGAAAAAGATTTTGTGTGATCGGGGCCTGAACATGCAGGAGGGTGAAAGGAGGGCAAAGAATAGAGTGAATTGGAGCGATGTGGTATACCGGGGTTGACGTGCTGTCAGTGGATTGAATCAAGGCATGTGTATGGGGGTAGGTTGGGCCATTTCTTTCGTCTGTTTCCTTGCGCTACCTCGCAACCGCGGGAGACAGCGACAAATCAAAAAAAAAAAAAATATATATATATATATATATATTATCCCTGGGGATAGGGGTGAAAGAATACTTCCCACGCATTCCTCGCGTGTCTTAGAAGGCGACTAGAGGGGACGGGAGCGGGGGGCCAGAAATCCTCCCCTCCTTGTATTTTTAACTTTCTAAAAGGGGAAACAGAAGAAGGAGTCACGCGTGGAGTGCTCATCCTCCTCGAAGGCTCAGACTGGGGTGTCTAAATGTATGTGGATGTAACCAAGATGTGAAAAAAGGAGAGATAGGTAGTATGTTTGAGGAAAGGAACCTGGATGTTTTGGCTCTGAGTGAAACGAAGCTCAAGGGTAAAGGGGAAGAGTGGTTTGGGAATGTCTTGGGAGTAAACTCGGGGGTTAGTGAGAGGGCAAGAGCAAGGGAAGGAGTAGCAGTACTTCTGAAACAGGAGTTGTTTGAGTATGTGATAGAATGTAAGAAAGTAAATTCTCGATTAATATGGGTAAAACTGAAAGTTGATGGAGAGAACTGGGTGATTATTGGCGCATATGCACCTGGGCATGAGAAGAAAGATCATGAGAGGCAAGTGTTTTGGGAGCAGCTGAAGAAGTGTGTTAGTGGTTTTGATGCACGAGACCGGGTTATAGTGATGGGTGATTTGAATGCAAAGGTGAGTAATGTGGCAGTTGAGGAAATAATTTGTATACATGGGGTGTTCAGTGTTGTAAATGGAAATGGTGAAGAGCTTGTAGATTTATGTGCTGAAAAAGGAATGGTGATTGGGAATACCTGGTTTAAAAAGCAAGGTATAAATAAGCATACGTATGTAAGTAGGAGAGATGGCCAAAGAGCGTTATTGGATTACGTGTTAATTGACAGGCGCGCGAAAGAGAGACTTTTGGATGTTAATGTGCTGAGAGGTGCAACTGGAGGGATGTCTGATCATTATCTTGTGGAGGCTAAGGTGAAGATTTGTATGGGTTTTCAGAAAAGAAGAGTGAATGTTGGGGTGAAGAGGGTGGTGAGAGTAAGTGAGCTTGGGAAGGAGACTTGTGTGAGGAAGTACCAGGAGAGACTGAGTACAGAATGGAAAAAGGTGAGAACAATGGAAGTAAGGGGAGTGGGGGAGGAATGGGATGTATTTAGGGAATCAGTGATGGATTGCGCAAAAGATGCTTGTGGCATGAGAAGAGTGGGAGGTGGGTTGATTAGAAAGGGAAGTGAGTGGTGGGATGAGGAAGTAAGATTATTAGTGAAAGAGAAGAGAGAGGCATTTGGACGATTTTTGCAGGGAAAAAATGCAATTGAGTGGGAGATGTATAAAAGAAAGAGACAGGAGGTCAAGAGAAAGGTGCAAGAGGTGAAAAAGAGGGCAAATGAGAGTTGGGGTGAGAGAGTATCATTAAATTTTAGGGAGAATAAAAAGATGTTTTGGAAGGAGGTAAATAAAGTGCGTAAGACAAGGGAGCAAATGGCAACTTCAATGAAGGGCGCAAATGGGGAGGTGATAACAAGTAGTGGTGATGTGAGAAGGAGATGGAGTGAGTATTTTGAAGGTTTGTTGAATGTGTTTGATGACATAGTGGCAGATATAGGTTGTTTTGGTCGAGGTGGTGTGCAAAGTGAGAGGGTTAGGGAAAATGATTTGGTAAAGAGAGAAGAGGTAGTAAAAGCTTTGCGGAAGATGAAAGCCGGCAAGGCAGCAGGTTTGGATGGTATTGCAGTGGAATTTATTAAAAAAGTGGGTGACTGTATTGTTGACTGGTTGGTAAGGTTATTTAATGTATGTATGACTCATGGTGAGGTGCCTGAGGATTGGCGGAATGCGTGCATAGTGCCATTGTACAAAGGCAAAGGGGATAAGAGTGAGTGCTCAAATAACAGAGGTATAAGTTTGTTGAGTATTCCTGGTAAATTATATGGGAGGGTATTGATTGAGAGGGTGAATGCATGTACAGAGCATCAGATTGGGGAAGAGCAGTGTGGTTTCAGAAGTGGTAGAGGATATGTGGATCAGGTGTTTGTTTTGAAGAATGTATGTGAGAAATACATAGAAAAGCAAATGGATTTGTATGTAGCATTTATGGATCTGGAGAAGGCATATAATAGAGTTGATAGAGATGCTCTGTGGAAGGTATTAAGAATATATGGTGTGGGAGGCAAGTTGTTGGAAGCAGTGAAAAGTTTTTATCGAGGATGTAAGGCATGTGTATGTGTAGGAAGAGACGAAAGTGATTGGTTCTCAGTGAATGTAGAGTTGCGGCTGGGGTGTGTGAAGTCTCCATGGTTGTTTAATTTGTTTATGGATGAGGTTGTTAGGGAGGTGAATGCAAGAGTTTTGGAAAGAGGGCAAGTATCAAGTATGAAGTCTGTTGTAGATGAGAGAGCTTGGAAGAGAGTCAGTTGTTGTTCGCTGATGATACAGCGCTGGTGGCTGATTCATGTGAGAAACTGCAGAAGCTGGTGACTGAGTTTGGTAAAGTGTGTGAGAGAAGAAAGTTAAGAGTAAATGTGAATAAGAGGAAGGTTATTAGGTACAGTAGGGTTGAGGGTCACGTCAATTGGGAGGTAAGTTTGAATGGAGAAAAACTGGAGGAATTAAAGTGTTTTAGATATCTGCGAGTGGATCTGGCAGCGGATGGAACCATGGAAGCGGAAGTGAATCATAGGGTGGGGGAGGGGGCGAACATCCTGGGATCCTTGAAGAATGTGTGGAAGTCGAGAACATTATCTCGGAAAGCAAAAATGGGTATATTTGAAGGAATAGTGGTTCCAACAATGTTGTATGGTTGCGAGGCGTGGGCTATGGATAGAGTTGTGCGCAGGAGGGTGGATGTGCTGGAAATGAGATGTTTGAGGACAATGTGTGGTGTGAGGTAGTTTGATCGAGTAAGTAATGTAAGGGTAAGAGAGATGTGTGGAAATAAAAAGAGCTTGGATGAGATAGCAGAAGAGGGTGTTTTGAAATGGTTTGGTCACATGCAGAGAATGAGTGAGGAAAGATTGACCAAGAGGATATATGTGTCGGAGGTGGAGGGAACGAGGAGAAGTGGGAGACCAAATTGGAGGTGGAAAGATGGAGTGAAAAAGATTTTGTGTGATCGGGGCCTGAACATGCAGGAGGGTGAAAGGAGGGCAAGGAATAGAGTGAATTGGATTGATGTGGTATACCGGGGTTGACTTGCTGTCAGTGGATTGAATCAGGGCATATGAAGCGTCTGGGATAAACCATGGAAAGTTGTGTGGGGCCTGGATGTGGAAAGGGAGCTGTGGTTCGGGCATTATTGCATGACAGCTAGAGACTGAGTGTGAACGAATGGGGCCTTTGTTGTCTTTTCCTAGTGCTACCTAGCACACATGAGGGGGGAGGGGGATGGTATTCCATGTGTGGCGAGGTTGTTGGA
>NC_092292.1:6831275-6861627 GCF_036320965.1 Panulirus ornatus | reverse complement strand
AATCTTGTGGTTTTATATCACTCTAACACTCATCACCCTCATCACTTAGACTGAATTATCATTTAGCTTTACTGAACAAGAGAAAATTAAGGTTCCATTACACTCATATCGTCATACTATACGTCCATAGGCGAAGAAAGTCTTTTCAGGTCTCCCAGCTTCCCCGATTCGCTCCTGACACGGCAGATGCCTGAAGTATAAGTGCAGGGGGATCATCCTCAGCCCCTCATCCTTTATATCTCTAGTGAGATTAACAAATGTCATAAAGAAGCTGCAGGGAATAGAAATCGTTCTAAAACACTTTTCTCCTATTCTCTGACGACATGAGCGTTCCATTAATTTACCTTAATACTATTCGAGAGTTCTTTATCGAAGCAACAAACTAAGAAAACTTGCTATTTTCTGTTCTTACGCTTAAAAGTAAAGTCCGTTGGTGGGTAAGTTTTCCAGTGTTACTAATATAGTAGACCCAGCTCTGCTGAGTGAGTTTAACTTACCATAACAACTTACAAAGATGATGATCTCTCTGTAGTCAAGTTTGTCTTCCCTTTTGTGAATCCTTTCGCTATGTCACTGGATGCAGTTTCTCTGGATGGTAACAAGATACTGTGAGTCCTCACAAATTATGCTGTCAAATCCTTTAAAAACTTTTGGCCCAGAAAAATCATCTTAATTTTACCTACTCAGTTTCAGTCGAATTCTTCGTTTCCCTTCTGACAAAGATGTCCAGCAAGTTTCCAGAAATTCTCTTAATCGTGGGATTTTCAGTTTGTTTCAGTGAAGCAATTTGTAACCCTCACAGCTTTTAACAGAAGTATGCCATAACTGAATGTTAGGAAGATCAAGAAATAGTTTTCGAATGGAAAGAAATGAGTTAATCTGGGTTTCTTTATTTGTGATGCTCTTGACTCTTGCAAGCATGATAAGAAGCTTTGACTAAAGTCCTTCAGTTATAACTGACCTGCCTCTATGGTGGCTTTTGATGAACTATTGTTGTTAGTCTTTTATGCTTTCAATTCCTTCTAACTATCAATAAGAATCCATCTTCAGTAATGTCCTGTTATATTTCTTCTATAACTACGTGGAAATCAGTAATATGCTTGCTGTCAATCAGCGCTTTACATATGATTGTTAAGATGTATACATAGAATAGTATAACTGATGTTCATGTTCATGCTCTATCATACTCTAGTAATGCTTTCAGTATTTGTATTTAGTTATCATATTACATGCAAGATGAATAATCTATACAAAAGCTACACAAGTTGCTATATGATTAGAATGACTCGCAGCTTTTACTTGGAAATGATGGATAGCGATTCGGTCAAAATTCATGGCAAACTATCTAACTGAAGCATGTAACAATGATAATGTGTTTGTAAGTACCAAGTGGCATCCTGTACAATCTATTCAAATCAAAATATATCTCATGTCCTCAGAAAAATCTTTTTCTTTCATATTTTTCCGTTGCCCCTTTTGCAAAAAAAGTGGTAAATGCACTGTATAATGTTTAGTCAAACTTCATATTTGGATAAATATATAATCTGCATCCTTCCCATTCCCATCCATAATCATGATATCAACCATTTGCCATTATAGCACAACGTGCTAGCAAGCGGGAGAAACTGTTTTCTGTAACTAGTTTGGTCGTCACCCAGACACAGTTCCCTCCTTTACATTCCACTCTGTAAGATCGTACTGATTGCTTTGGCCTGAAGGTAATGTGGTAAGCAAGAAACGTTGTTCATGGGAGATCCTCCAGGTTTCTCTCGACCCACTTTAAGTGATACGGTAAGTTTTCTTTGTTCAAAAGACTTGTTGTTTATTTCGGAAATTGCCTTTCACTTACCTAGAGAACGCTGGGTTACTTTCAGACAGGGAAGGAATTATGTTACATATATATATTTCATCAGGTTATTTCTTATGTATATTTATGTTTATGTATATATATATCTATATTTATCATACAGTGTAACTATACATCTGGGCGTATGAATTCAATTTTGAGAAACAGGCAAATAAGAAAATCCCTAGGAAATAAATGATCTATCCAACATTCTTTCATGGCTTATTAATCACATGACTCCAAGTCCACTTTTACAGTGTTCCTGCACCTTCAAGCCTGCGCTACTAAAGAAGCAGGAAATCCATAGTAAACTTTGAAGATGAAAGTATTTTGATGATATTCTACTTCTTTTCGTCACAACCGAGAAGTCCTTACCTGCCTCACACATCAACAACCTACAACTACAGCTCCCCAAACTCTCACCCAACAACGACATTAGAAGCACATATACCCAGAACAATGGCTTGAAAAGTACTAAACCACAGCCTGCCCATCCCAGTCTTGAATACTACCCTATCAGACATACACTCATCTGAAACTAGACCCTTCAGATATGTACGAGTTACATTATCTCGCCTGCTTTCTGGAAACCATCTGGAAATCATATCACACGACCCTTCATGCTCAAGATACAACTACCACATGGAAGACACTGTACACCTATATATATATATATATATATATATATATATATATATATATATATATATATATATATATTTTTCTTTTTTTTTTATTTTGCTTTGTCACTGTCTCCCGCGTTTGCGTGGTAGCGCAAGGAAACAGACGAAAGAAATGGCCCAACCCACCCCCATACACATGTATATACATACGCGTCCACACACGCAAATATACATACGTATACATCTCAATGTACACATATATATACACACACAGACACATATATATATATATACCCATGCACTCAATTCACACTGCCTTTATTCATTCCCATTGCCACCCTGCCACACGTGGAATATACATATACATACATATATACATATATATATATATATATATATATATATATATATATATATATATATATATATATATATATATATTATCTATTTTGCTTTGTCGCTGTCTCCCGCGTTTGCGAGGTAGCACAAGGAAACAGACGAAAGAAATGGCCCAACCCACCCCCATACACAATGTATATACATACACGTCCACACACGCAAGTATACATACCTATACATCTCAATGTACACATATATATACACACACAGACACATACATATATACCCATGCACACAATTCATACTGTCTGCCTTTATTCATTCCCATCGACACCTCGCCACACATGGAATACCATCCCGCTCCCCCACATGTGTGCGAGGTAGCACTAGGAAAAGACAACAAAGGCCCCATTCGTTCACACTCAGTCTCTAGCTGTCATGCAATAATGCCCGAAACCACAGCACCCTTTCCACATCCAGGCCCCACACAACTTTTCATGGTTTACCCAAACGCTTCAAATGCCCTGATTCAATCCACTGACAGCACGTCAACCCCGGTATACCACATCGATCCAATTCACTCTATTCCTTGCCCTCCTTTCACCCTCCTGCATGTTCAGGCCCCGATCACACAAAAGCTTTTTCACTCCATCTTTCCACTTCCAATTTGGTCTCCCACTTCTCCTCGTTCCCTCCACCTCCGACACATATATCCTCTTGGTCAATCTCTCCTCACTCATTCTCTCCATGTGCCCAAACCATTTCAAAACACCCTCTTCTGCTCTCTCAACCACGCTTTTCTTATTTCCACACATCTCTCTTACCCTATTATTACTTACTCGATCAAACCACCTCACATCACAC
Source organism: Panulirus ornatus (assembly GCF_036320965.1). Lineage (NCBI taxonomy): Eukaryota > Metazoa > Arthropoda > Malacostraca > Decapoda > Palinuridae > Panulirus > Panulirus ornatus. The sequence continues at coordinate 6,857,955 of NC_092292.1, read as the reverse complement.
ATTGTCCTCAAACATCTCATTTCCAGCATATCCATCCTCCTGCGCACAACTCTATCCATAGCCCACGCCTCGCAACCATACAACATTGTTGGAACCACTATTCCTTCAAATATACCCATTCTTGCTTTCAGAGATAATGTTCTCGACTTCCACACATTCTTCAAGGCTCCCAGGATTTTCGCCCCCTCCCACCCTATGATTCACTTCCGCTTCCATGGTTCCATCCACTGCCAGATCCACTCCCAGATATCTAAAACACTTTACTTCCTCCAGTTTTTCTACATTCAAACTTACCTCCCAATTGACATGACCCTCAACCCTACTGTACCTAATAACCTTGCTCTTATTCACATTTACTCATAACTTTCTTCTTTCACACACTTTACAAAACTCAGTCACCAGCTTCTGCAGTTTCTCACATGAATCAGCCACCAACGCTGTATCATTAGCGAACAACAACTGACTCACTTCCCAAGCTCTCTCATCCACAACAGACTTCATACTTGCCCCTCTTTCCATAACTCTTGCATTCACCTCCCTAACAACCCCATCCATAAACAAATTAAACAACCATGGAGACATCACACACCCCTGCCGCAAACATACATTCACTGGGAACCAACCACTTTCCTCTCTTCCCACACGTACACATGCCTTACATCCTCGATAAAAACTTTTCACTGCTTCTAACAACTTGCCTCCCACACCATGTATTCTTAATACCTTCCACAGAGCATCTCTATCAACTCTATCATATGCCTTCTCCAGATCCATAAATGCTACATACAAATCCATTTGCTTTTCTAAGTATTTCTCACATACATTCTTCAAAGCAAACACCTGATCCATACATCCTCTACCACTTCTGAAACCACACTGCTCTTCCCCAATCTGATGCTCTGTACATGCCTTCACCCTCTCAATCAATACCCTCCCATATAATTTACCAGGAATACTCAACAAACTTATACCTCTGTAATTTGAGCACTCACTCTTATCCCCTTTGCCTTTGTACAATGGCACTATGCACGCATTCCGCCAATCCTCAGGCACCTCACCATGAGTCATAAATACATTAAATATCCTTACCAACCAGTCAACAATACAGTCACCCCCTTTTTTATTAAATTCCACTGCAATACCATCCAAACCTGCTGCCTTGCCGGCTTTCATCTTCCGCAAAGCTTTTACTACCTCTTCTCTGTTCACCAAATCATTTTCCCTAACCCTCTCACTTTGCACACCACCTCGACCAAAACACCCTATATCTGCCACTCTATCATCAAACACATTCAAAAAACCTTCAAAATACTCACTCCATCTCCTTCTCACATCACCACTACTTGTTATCACCTCCCCATTTGCGCCCTTCACTGAAGTTCCCATTTCCTCCCTTGTCTTACGCACTTTATTTAAATCCTTTCAGAACATCTTTTTATTCTCCCTAAAATTTAATGATACTCTCTCACCCCAACTCTCATTTGCCCTCTTTTTCACCTCTTGTACCTTTCTCTTGACCCCCTGTCTCTTTCTTTTATACATCTCCCATTCAATTGCATTTTTTCCCTGTAAAAATCGTCCAAATGCCCCTCTCTTCTCTTTCACTAATAATCTTACTTCCTCATTCCACGACTCACTACCCTTTCTAATCAACCCACCTCCCACTCTTCTCATGCCACAAGCATCTTTTGCGCAATCCATCACTGATTCCCTAAATACATCCCATTCCTCCCCCACTCCCCTTACTTCCATTGTTCTCACCTTTTTCCATTCTGTACTCAGTCTCTCCTGGTACTTCCTCACACAAGTCTCCTTCCCAAGCTCACTTACTCTCACCACCCTCTTCACCCCAACATTCACTCTTCTTTTCTGAAAACCCATACAAATCTTCACCTTAGCCTCCACAAGATAATGATCAGACATCCCTCCAGTTGCACCTCTCAGCACATTAACATCCAAAAGTCTCTCTTTTGCGCGCCTGTCAATTAACACGTAATCCAATAACGCTCTCTGGCCATCTTTCCTACTTACATACGTATACTTATGTATATCTCACTTTTTAAACCAGGTATTCCCAATCACCAGTCCTTTTTCAGCACATAAATCTACAAGCTCTTCACCATTTCCATTTACAACACTGAACACCCCATGTATACCAATTATTACCTCAACTGCCACATTACTCACCTTTGCATTCAAATTACCCATCACTATAACCCGGTCTCGTGCATCAAAACCACTAACACACTCATTCAGCTGCTCCCAAAACACTTGCCTCTCATGATCTTTCTTCTCATGCCCAGGTGCATATGCACCAATAATCACCCATCTCTCTCCATCAACTTTCAGTTTTACCCATATTAATCGAGAATTTACTTTCTTACATTCTATCACATACTCCCACAACTCCTGTTTCAGGAGTACTGCTACTCCTACCCTTGCTCTTGTCCTCTCACTAACCCCTGAGTTTACTCCCAAGACATTCCCAAACCACTCTTCCCCTTTACCCTTCAGCTTCGTTTCACTCAGAGCCAAAACATCCAGGTTCCTTTCCTCAAACATACTACCTAACTCTCCTTTTCTCACATCTTGGTTACATCCACATACATTTAGACACCCCAGTCTGAGCCTTCGAGGAGGATGAGCACTCCCCGCGTGACTCCTTCTGTTTCCCATTTTAGAAAGTTAAAAATACAAGGAGGGGAGGATTTCTGGCCCCTCGCTCCCGTCCCCTTTAGTCGCCTTCTACGACACGCGAAGAATATATATATATATATATATATATATATATATATATATATATATATATATATATATATATATATATATATATATATATATATATATATATATATATATATATATTTTTTTTTTTTTTTTTTATACCTCGTCGCTGTCTCCCGCGTTTGCGAGGTAGCGCAAGGAAACAGACGAGAGAAATGGCCCAACCCCCCCCATACACATGTACATACATACGTCCACACACGCAAATATACATACCTACCCAGCTTTCCATGGTTTTCCCCGGACGCTTCACATGCCTTGATTCAATCCACTGACAGCACGTCAACCCCTGTATACCACATCGCTACAATTCACTCTATTCCTTGCCCTCCTTTCACCCTCCTGCATGTTCAGGCCCCGATCACACAAAATCCTTTTCACTCCATCTTTCCACCTCCAATTTGGTCTCCCTCTTCTCCTCGTTCCCTCCACCTCCGACACATATATCCTCTTGGTCAATCTTTCCTCACTCATTCTCTCCATGTGCCCAAACCACTTCAAAACACCCTCTTCTGCTCTCTCAACCACGCTCTTTTTATTTCCACACATCTCTCTTACCCTTACGTTACTTACTCGATCAAACCACCTCACACCACACATTGTCCTCAAACATCTCATTTCCAGCACATCCATCCTCCTGCGCACAACTCTATCCATAGCCCACGCCTCGCAACCATACAACATTGTTGGAACCACTATTCCTTCAAACATACCCATTTTTGCTTTCCGGGATAATGTTCTCGACTTCCACACATTTTTCAAGGCTCCCAAAATTTTTGCCCCCTCCCCCACCCTATGATCCACTTCCGCTTCCATGGTTCCATCCGCTGACAGATCCTCTCCCAGATATCTAAAACACTTCACTTCCTCCAGTTTTTCTACATTCAAACTCACCTCCCAATTGACTTAACCCTCAACCCTACTGTACCTAATAACCTTGCTCTTATTCATATTTACTCTTAACTTTCTTCTTCCACACACTTTACCAAACTCCGTCACCAGCTTCTACAGTTTCTCACATGTATCCGCCACCAGCGCTGTATCATCAGCGAACAACAACTGACTCACTTCCCAAGCTCTCTCATCCCCAACAGACTTCATACTTGCCCCTCTTTCCAAGACTCTTGCATTTACCTCCCTAACAACCCCATCCATAAACAAATTAAACAACCATGGAGACATCACACACCCCTGCCGCAAACCTACATTCACTGAGAACCAATCACTTTCCTCTCTTCCTACACGTTCACGTGCCTTACATCCTCGATAAAAACTTTTCACTGCTTCTAACAACTTGCCTCCCACACCATATATTCTTAATACCTTCCACAGAGCATCTCTATCAACTCTATCATATGCCTTCTCCAGATCCATAAATGCTACATACAAATCCATTTGCTTTTCTAAGTATTTCTCACATACATTCTTCAAAGCAAACACCTGATCCACACATCCTCTACCACTTCTGAAACCACACTGCTCTTCCCCAATCTGATGCTCTGTACATGCCTTCACCCTCTCAATCAATACCCTCCCATATAATTTACCAGGAATACTCAACAAACTTATACCTCTGTAATTTGAGCACTCACTCTTATCCCCTTTGCCTTTGTACATTGGCATTATGCACGCATTCCGCCAATCCTCAGGCACCTCACCATGAGTCATACATACATTAAATAACCTTACCAACCAGTCAACAATACAGTCACCCCCTTTTTTAATAAATTCCACTGCAATACCATCCAAACCTGCTGCCTTGCCGGCTTTCATCTTCCGCAAAGCTTTTACTACCTCTTCTCTGTTTACCAAATCATTTTCCCTAACCCTCTCACTTTGCACACCACCTCGACCCAAACACCCTATATCTGCCACTCTGTCATCAGACACATTCAACAAACCTTCAAAATACTCATTCCATCTCCTTCTCACATCACCACTCCTTGTTATCACCTCCCCATTTACGCCCTTCACTGAAGTTCCCATTTGCTCCCTTGTCTTACGCACCCTATTTACCTCCTTCCAGAACATCTTTTTATTCTCCCTAAAATTTACTGATAGTCTCTCACCCCAACTCTCATTTGCCCTTTTTTTCACCTCTTGCACCTTTCTCTTGACCTCTTGTCTCTTTCTTTTATACTTCTCCCACTCAATTGCATATATATATATATATATATATATATATATATATATATATATATATATATATATATATATATATATATATATATATATATATATATATATATATATATATATATATATATATATATATATATATATATGTATATATATATATATATATATATATATATATATATATATATACATGTATATATATATATATATATATATATATATATATATATATATATATATATATATATATATATATATATATATATATATATATATATATATATATATATATATATATATATATATATATATATATATATATATATATATTTACATATATATGTATATATATATATATATATATATATATATATATATATATATATATATATATATATATATATATATATATATATATATATGTATATATATATATATATATATATATATATATATATATATATATATATATATATATATATATATATATATATATATATATATATATATATATATATATATATATATATATATATATATATATATATATATATATATATATATATATATATGTATATATATATTGGAAAGGATCACACTTTTGTGCGTGATCAAGTATATTCCTATGAGTCCATAGGGAAAATGAAACACAAGTTCCCAAGTGCACTTTCGTGTAAAGATCACATCAACATGGGAGACTCGAGAGAGAAATATAACAGTCAGTTGATATACAACGAGGAGACGTAGCTAGGACGCCATTTGGTAAACATGCGACTGTCCAAGATAGAGAACGAGCGTCATAAAAATCATTTTACAAATCTTATCAACAGTAAAGTTATCTAATTTGTATAGGCCATCACTAACATTAAGATTATAATTCTTTGTGTATTTGATAATAGAAAATTCAATGATATTTCTCGTGGTAATAGAGTTGAAAACAGAGATGGCATTACTCCAGTCATTGTATGCAGTCTGCTTTTGATGAATGGGCTTGGTAAGTGAGTCATTTGTTGTTTGCTGATGATACATCGCTGATGGCTGATTCGGGTGAGAAACTGCAGAAGCTGGTGAGTGAGTTTTGTAAACTCTGTGAAAGAAAAAAGTTGAGGGTGAAAGTAAATAAGAGGAACGATTTCAGATTCATTAGGGTTGAGGGACAAGTCAATTGGGAGGTAAGTTTGAATGAAGAAAGACTGGAGGAAGTGAAGTGTTCTAGATATCTGGGTGTGGATTTAGCAGCGGATCGAACCATGGAAGCGGAAGTGAGCCACAGGGTGGGGAGGCGGCGAAGGTTCTGGGAGCGTTGAAGAATGTGTGGAAGGCGAGAACGTTATCTTGGAGAGGAAAAATGGGTATGTTTGAAGGAATAGTGGTCCCAACAATGTTACATGGTTGCGAGGCGTGGGCTATAGATAGGGTTGTGCGGAGGAGGCTGTTTGTGCTGGAGATGAGATGTTTAATGACAAAAAGTGGTGGTGAGTTTGTTTGATCGAGTAATCAGTGAAAGGTTCAGAGATAACTGTGGTATGGTCGAGAAAACAGAAGAGGGTGTATTGAAATGGTTTGGTCACATTGAGAGAATGAGTTAGGAAAGATTGACAAAGAGGATATATGTGTCAGAAGTGGAGGGAACGAGGAGAAGTGGGAGACCAAATTAGAGGTGGAAGGACGGAACGAAAAAGATTTTGAGCGATTGGGGCCAGGACATACAGGAGGGTGAACGGCGCGCAAGGAATAGGGTAAATTGGCACTGTGTGGTATACCGGGGTCGACGTGTTGTCAATAGATTGAACCAGGGCATGTGAAGCGTCTGGGGTAAACCATGGAAAGTTTTTGGGGCCTGGATGTGGAAAGGGAGCTGTGGTTTCGGTGCATTATACATGACAGCTAGAGACTGAGTGTGAACGAATGTGGCCTTTTGTCCTTTCCTAATGCTATTTCGTGGGGGAGGGGGATGCTATTTCATGTGTGGAGGGCCGGCGACGGAAATGAATAAAGGCAGCAAGTATGAATTTTATGCATGTATATGTCTGTGTATGTATATATATATGTATACGTTGGAATGTATAGGTATGTAGGTATGTATATGTGTGCGTGTGGACGTGTGTATGTGGGTCGGTTGGGCCATTCTTTCGTCTGTTTCCTTGCACTACCTCGCTAACGCGGGGCACAGCGACAAAGTGTAATATATAAATGATTTTTTTTTTTTTTTTTTTGTATATGTATACATTGAAATTTATAGGTATGTATATACGTATGTACATACGTTCATACACTTGGCCACAGGAGTTAGCGAGCACATACCTAGTACGTTATTTCAACTGGGCTGGCAACACTGTATGTGGTGAGGCACATACATGGCCAGTAATATGACCGTCAAATCATTATTTCTGATCGCTCTGGTAATATGTTGTGTATAACTGATCACGATCAGGCGTGAGGAAAACATGTGAGAATGTTAACGAACGTAATATTTCATGGTGTTGCTGAGAGCTGTTGTTGTTGTCGTAGAGCAGGTGTCACTCATCACGTAATGATAGTGTTTGATGACACTTTATCAGCAAGTGTCTAATGTGGAGGTCCATGCAGGATTCTGGGTACCATATATATAAATATAACCTAAGAACTGCGTCCAACAATTGTAAATAAACTTTACATGTTACATGTTACGCGAGTGGTTATTGAGTGACCAACGAGAAAGAGTAGATAGATATATGATGTCGAAGTCTGAGTTACGGTCATTCGACATATCTACGCTTTAACACAAGGAAAACATAACATCACTCATCTCTAGCTTTTGGCGCTGGAAATCCACATGTGTGGTTCCTGGTGCTGTGAAACACATTCGTAGTTCCTGGGTCTTGGAATCTACACCTGTGGTCCCTGGTTCTGTGAACCACATCCGAAAGTTCTGGAGCTGTGAACCTCATCTGTAGTTCCTGGCGCTGGGAATCCACATCTGTGGTTTCTGGCGGTGAATATCCACATCTTTGGGTCCTGGCGCTGTGAATTACTTCTGTGGGTTCTGGGGCTGTGAATCGTAACAGAAGTTCCAGGTACTGTGAACCAGAACAGAAGGTCCTGGTGCTGTGAACCACAACAGAAGGTCCTGGTGTTGTGAACCACAACAGAAGGTTCTGGTGCTGTGAACTGTATTTGTTATGATACATAATAAAAGCGATTATCATGATTTTAGTGTAAATCTAAATATATGAGAAGTAGTTTAGAAGCGTGAAATTAGTAATCTTAAGGAAAGGTTTAGGGAAATATTAGAAACTGTTTATCTATTCTTTCTTATGTTATATCATTGTTCCTTTTCCTTTAGAGGATCATCTGGTTGTTCCATTAACTACAAGGAGGTAAAGAGAATGTGTGTCACTATGATGTAAAACACAGAGATACACCAACAAACGTCACCAGGAATGAAAACAGGAAATTGTAGTTGTTATACGGCAGCCAGTGTGTGTGTGTGTGTGTGTGTGTGTGTGTGTGTGTGTGTGTGTGTGTGTGTGTGGAGAAGCTCAGGATATTCTGGCGTTTGCATGAGAGACACCTGGTGTGTCTGGTGTACTGCCTTCCCTCTGGCTCAACGACGGTCTTACCAACTACAGATGGAAGAAGTTAGAGAGAAAACTGGTCTTTATTAGAATGTTTCGGCAACGTCTTCCCATCCGCAGACCACAACGAGTCTTGCTTTTTCTCAGTAGCTAACATCACTTAAGTTGATAATACGGGGAGTTAACATGAGCGTGTAAGGCGTTAGTGTGATCAGAGGAGAGAAGAACGGAAAGAGGAAGAGATTCCATAGCTTGGCTGTACCAGGAAACACGGTATCATGATAGCCAGTTGACATGGCCGATATGAACACAAACACTATAGGAAGAAGCTGTGGGTTTAGTTCAGGAAAATCGTGAGGAAGAATTAACCACGTGAGTTACGTATTGTTAAGTGTAACATGTGAGAAGGAGGGATTGTAGGATTCTAGAATGAATACCAAAAGCCCACGAGTAGTTGAAGCAGAGAATAGACAACAAGCTAAGCCGATAGGATGAAAATTGACAGCTACTGAAGCGTCGGTTCACTGCACAGGTTTCACCCACCCTTCCTATAACTGGTAATACCTTCCTGGCCCTTGGTTACCTACCACTTACTCCCTAGAGAGAGAGAGTTAGAGAGAGAGAGAGTTAGAGAGAGAGAGAGAGAGAGAGAGAGAGAGAGAGAGAGAGAGAGAGAGAGAGAGAGAGAGAGAGAGAGAGAGAGAGAGAGAGAGAGAGAGAGAGAGAGAGAGAGAGAGAGAGAGGGGGGGGGGGGGAGACAGAGAGAGAGAGAGAGAATCACCACGGATGGAAAGTAAAGGTTGAAGAGAAGCGGCAGTATAAGAGATGATAGAGTGGGAAGCTTTCAACTCCACTAAAAGGGGGATGAAAGATAAGCCATCCCAGATTTACAGGCAGTGTTCCACACTGATGTGAACCAAACCTCTGGAGATATGGAACTCTTGATCAGAGAAGATATAATTCCGGCATCTGTACAACACCGTTATTTTATACCAGGAAGCAGTTTTTATAATGTTTAACACGAGAGGTGTTTAGGATAGAGCAGAAGATACAGTTCTCCCTTACGTGTTTATGTGATTGCAAAAGTAGGTTATGTAAAAAAAACTATGTAGCCGACACGTATGAGGTGCGTTAAATCACAGATGGAGGAAAGCCATCAAGAGTGTAATCTACTGAGGCACATGTCGAAGGGCATCACACCAAGAAAAAATATAATCATCGTAACCTTACATAAGGAACATTCCTGCCGGTAGCCAGAGCCATCCACGTCAACTCGATACCCTCCCACATCAATACACAGGAAAGTATACTACAATTTTTTTTCTATTTATTCTTTAGGAACATATTTTACAGGTACAGTACGCGACGGAAACATTTTCTTATGGCTCTAGGTGAGCGTCTTTTCACGTATGCGGCAATTTAGAGGTTTTAATTGTACAGTTCGTATCAATAGAACTGAAGAAATTAAGACCATCAAAAATCCCCTGCTTCATATCATATCTTTTTCGCTTGTTACATATATATATATATTCCTATGAGTCCACGGGGAAAATGAACCACGAAAAGTTCCCAAGTGCACTTTCGTGTAATAATCACATCATCAGGGGAGACACAAGAGAGAAATATAACAGTGAGTTGATTTACATCGATGAGACGAAGCTAGTACGCCATTTGGTAAACATGTGATTGAATCACAAGTTTACCAAATGGCGTTCTAGCATCGTCTCTTCGATTTATATCAACTGACTGTTATATTTCTCTCTTGTGTCTCCCCTGATCATGTGATTATTACACGCATGTGCACTTAGGAACTTTTCGTGTTTCATTTTCCCCGTGAACTCATAGGAACATCTTGATCACGCGCAAAATTGTGATCCTTTCCAACATATATATATATATATATATATATATATATATATATTTATATATTTATATTTTTATTATACTTTGTCGCTGTCTCCCGCGTTTGCGAGGTAGCGCAAGGAAACAGACGAAATAAAATGGCCCAACCCCCCCCCCATACACATGTATATACATACGTCCACACACGCAAATATACATACCTACACAGCTTTCCATGGTTTACCCCAGACGCTTCACATGCCCTGCTTCAATCCACTGACAGCACGTCAACCCCGGTATACCACATCGCTCCAATTCACTCTATTCCTTGCCCTCCTTTCACCCTCCTGCATGTTCAGGCCCCGATCATACAAAATCTTTTTCACTCCATCTTTCCACCTCCAATTTGGTCTCCCTCTTCTCCTTGTTCCCTCCACCTCCGACACATATATCCTCTTGGTCAATCTTTCCTCACTCATCCTTTCCATGCGCCCAAACCACTTCAAAACACCCTCTTCTGCTCTCTCAACCACGCTCTTTTTATTTCCACACATCTCTCTTACCCTTACGTTACTCACTCGATCAAACCACCTCACACCACACACTGTCCTCAAACATCTCATTTCCAGCACATCCATCCTCCTGCGCACAACTCTATCCATAGCCCACGCCTCGCAACCATGCAACATTGTTGGAACCACCATTCCTTCAAACATACCCATTTTTGCTTTCCGAGATAATGTTCTCGACTTCCACACATTCTTCAAGGCCCCCAGGATTTTCGCCCCCTCCCCCACCCTATGATCCACTTCCGCTTCCATGGTTCCATCCGCTGCCAGATCCACTCCCAGATATCTAAAACACTTCACTTCCTCCAGTTTTTCTCCATTCAAACTCACCTCCCAATTGACTTGACCCTCAACCCTACTGTACCTAATAACCTTGCTCTTATTCACATTTACTCTTAACTTTCTTCTTCCACACACTTTTCCAAACTCAGTCACCAGCTTCTGCAGTTTCTCACATGAATCAGCCACCAGCGCTGTATCATCAGCGAACAACAACTGACTCACTTCCCAAGCTCTCTCATCCCCAACAGACTTCATACTTGCCCCTCTTTCCAAAACTCTTGCATTTACCTCCCTAACAACCCCATCCATAAACAAATTAAACAACCATGGAGACATCACACACCCCTGCCGCAAACCTACATTCACTGAGAACCAATCACTTTCCTCTCTTCCTACACGTACACATGCCTTACATCCTCGATAAAAACTTTTCACTGCTTCTAACAACTTTCCTCCCACACCATATATTCTTAATACCTTCCACAGAGCATCTCTATCAACTCTATCATATGCCTTCTCCAGATCCATAAATGCTACATACAAATCCATTTGCTTTTCTAAGTATTTCTCACATACATTCTTCAAAGCAAACACTTGATCCACACATCCTCTACCACTTCTGAAACCACACTGCTCTTCCCCAATCTGATGCTCTGTACATGCCTTCACCCTCTCAATCAATACCCTCCCATATAATTTACCAGGAATACTCAACAAACTTATACCTCTGTAATTTGAGCACTCACTCTTATCCCCTTTGCCTTTGTACAATGGCACTATGCACGCATTCCGCCAATCCTCAGGCACCTCACCATGAGTCATACATACATTAAATAACCTTACCAACCAGTCAACAATACAGTCACCCCCTTTTTTAATAAATTCCACTGCAATACCATCCAAACCTGCTGCCTTGCCGGCTTTCATCTTCCGCAAAGCTTTCACTACCTCTTCTCTGTTTACCAAATCATTTTCCCTAACCCTCTCACTTTGCACACCACCTCGACCAAAACACCCTATATCTGCCACTCTATCATCAAACACATTCAACAAACCTTCAAAATACTCACTCCATCTCCTTCTCACATCATATATACATATATATATATATATATATATATATATATATATATATATATATATATATATATATATATATATATATATATATATATATTTTGAGGGAATAATTGGTATACATGGGGTGTTCAGTGCTGTAAATGGAAATGGTGAAGAGCTTGTAGATTTATGTGCTGAAAAAGGACTGGTGATTGGGAATACCTGGTTTAAAAAGCGAGATATACATAAGTATACGTATGTAAGTAGGAGAGATGGCCAGAGAGCGTTATTGGATTAGGTGTTAATTGATAGGCGCGCGAAAGAGAGACTTTTGGATGTTAAATGTGCTGAGAGGTGCAACTGGAGGGATGTCTGATCATTATCTTGTGGAGGCGAAGGTGAAGATTTGCAGGGGTTTTCGGAAAAGAAGAGAGAATGTTAGGGTGAAGAGAGTGGTGAGAGTAAGTGAGCTTGGGAAGGAGACTTGTGTGAGGAAGTACCAGGAGAGACTGAGTACAGAATGGAAAAAGGTGAGAACAAACGAGGTATGGGGAGTGGGGGAGGAATAGGATGTATTTAGGGAAGCAGTGATTGCTTGCGCAAAAGATGCTTGTGGCATGAGAAGCGTGGTGGGTGGGTTGATTAGAATGGGTAGAGAGTGGTGGGATGAAGAAGTAAGATTATCAGTGAAAGAGAGGAGAGAGGCATTTGGACGATTTTTGCAGGGAAAAATGCAAATCAGTGGGAGATGTTTAAAAGAAAGAGGCAGGAGGTCAAGAGAAAGATGCAAGAGGTGAAAAAGAGGGCAAATGAGAGTTGGGGTGAGAGAGTATCATTAAATTTTAGGGAGAATAAAAAGATGTTCTGGAAGGAGGTAAATAAAGTGGGTAAGACAAGGGAGCAAATGGGAACTTCAGTGAAGGGGGCTAATGGGGAGGTGATAACAAGTAGTGGTGATGTGAGAAGGAGATGGAGTGAGTATTTTGAAGGTTTGTTGAATGAGTTTGATGATAGAGTGGCAGATATAGGGTGTTTTGGTCGATGTGGTGTGCAAAGTGAGAGGGTTAGGGAAAATGATTTGGTAAATAGAGAAGAGGTAGTATAAGCTTTGCGGAAGATGAAAGCCGGCAAGACAGCAGGTTTGGATGGTATTGCAGTGAAATTTATTAAAGAAAAAGTGGGTGACTGTATTGTTGACTGGTTGGTAAGGTTATCTAATGTACGTATGATTCATGGTGAGCTGCCTGAGGATTGGCGGAATGCTTGCATAGTGCCATTGTACAAAGGCAAAGAGGATAAGAGTGAGTGCTCAAATTACAGAGATATAAGTTTGTTGAGTATTCCTGGTAAACTATATGGGCGGGTATTGATTGAGAGGGTGAAGTCTGTACAGAGCATCAGATTGGGGAAAAGTAGTGTGTTTTCAGAAGTGGTAGAGGATGTGTGGATCAGGTGTTTGCTTTGAAGAATGTATTTGAGGAATACTTAGAAAAGCATATGGATTTGTATGTAGCATTTATGGATCTGGAGAAGGCATATGATAGAGCTGATAGAGATGCTCTGTGGAAGGTATTAAGAATATATTGTGTGAGAGGCAAGTTAAAAGTTATTGTCGAGGATGTAAGGCATGTGTACGTGTAGGAAGAGAGGAAAGTGATTAGTTGTCAGTGAATGTAGTTTTGCGACAGGGGTGTGTGATGCCTCCATGGTTGTTTAATTTGTTTATGGATGGGGTTGTTAGGGAGGTAAATGCAAGAGTTTTGGAGGGAGGGGCAAGTGCAGTCTGTTGTGGATGAGAGAGCTTGGGAAGAGAGTCAGTTGTTGTTCGCTGATGATACAGCACTGGTGACTGATTCATATGAGAAACTGCAGAAGCTGGTGACTGAGTTTGGTAAAGTGTGTGAAAGAAGAAAGTTAAGAGTAAATGTGAATAAGAGCAAGGTTATTAGGTACAGTAGGGTTGAGGGTCAAGTCAATTGGGAGGTAAGTTTGAATGGAGAAAAACTGGAGGAAATAGTGTTTTAGATATCTGGGAGTGGATCTGGCAGCGGATGGAACCATGGAAGCGGAAGTGAATCATAGTGTGGGGGAGGGGGCGAAAATTCTGGGAGCCTTGAAGAATGTGTGGAAGTCGAGAACATTATCTCGGAAAGCAAAAATGGGTATGTTTGAAGGAATAGTGGTTCCAACAATGTTGCATGGTTGCGAGGCGTGGGCTATGGATAGAGTTGTGCGCAGGAGGGTGGATGTTCTGGAAATGAGATGTTTGAGTGTGTGGTGTGAGGTGGTTTGATCGAGTAAGTAATGTAAAGGTAAGAGAGATGTGTGGAAATAAAAAGAGCGTGGTTGAGAGAGCAGAAGAGGGTGTTTTGAAATGGTTTGGGCACATGGAGAGAATGAGTGAGGAAAGATTGACCGAGAGGATATATGTGTCGGAGGTGGAGGGAACGAGGAGAAGTGGGAGACGAAATTGGAGGTGGAAAGATGGAGTGAAAAAGATTTTGAGTGATCGGGGCCTGAACATGCGGGAGGGTGAAAGGCGGGCAAGGAATAGAGTGAATTGGATCGATGTGGTATACCGGTGTTGACGTGCTGTCAATGGATTGAATCAGGGCATGTGAAGCGTCTGGGGTAAACCATGGAAAGTTGTGTGGGGCCTGGATGTGGAAAGGGAGCTGTGGTTCGGGCATTATTGCATGACAGCTAGAGACTGAGTGTGAACGAATGGGGCCTTTGTTGTCTTTTCCTAGCGCCACCTCGAACACATGAGGGGGGAGGGGGATTGTATTCCATATGTGGCGAGGTGGCGATGGGAAAGAATAAAGGCAGACAGTGTGAACTGTTTGCATGGGTATATATATGTATGTGTCTGTGTGTGTATATATATGTGTACATTGAGATGTATAGGTATGTATATTTGCGTGTGTGGACGTGTATGTATATACATGTGTATGGGGGTGGGTTGGGCCATTTCTTTCGTCTGTTTCCTTGCGCTACCTCGCTGACGCGGGAGACAGCGAGAAAGCAAAATAAAAAAAATAAATAATATATATATATGAAAGACTATTAGTTCCAAAGACTCATGCATTTACCCCATCACAACCTCATCCATAAACAAATCAATCAGCAATAGTGAGTTCACACAACCCTGTTCCAGACCAAACTTTACCTGGATCCTCACACTCTCCTCTCTTCCTACTCGTGCACATGCCTTATATCCTTGATAAAAACTTTTCACTGCTTCTAACAGCTTTCCTCCTACACCATATATTCGTAACACCTTCCACAAGGCATCTCTATCAACCCTATCATATGCATTCTTGAGATTCTTAAATGCCATCTACAATCATCTTGTTTCTCTAAGTATTCCTCGCACACATTCTTTAAAGCAAACACCTGATTCACCCATCTTCTATCACTTCTGAAACCACACTGTTCCTTCCTTGTCTGATACTCTGTACGTGCCTTCTTCCTCTCAGCCACAAGCACCCAATACAATCAACAGACATATACCTCTGGTATTTGAACAACCCACTTTGTTCCTTCTTGCCTTCATACAATGGCACTATATAAGCATTCCGGCAATCCTCAAGCAACTCAGCGTGATATATACATACACTGATAATCCTAACTAATTGTCAAAAACACAGTCATTCCCTTTCTTAAGAAATTCAACTACAATACCATCCACACAAGCTGCCTTGCTTTATTTTCGTTTTACACAAGGCTTTAGCCATGTCTGAGACAAGTGGCAGGAAAGAGTCTGTGAAGCCTCCAGCTGTCGGAGAGATTGTACCAATGAACTACTTAGAGGATGACCAACGGCTGTCAAGGGGCAAATCAGAAGTTTCTAGGCCAATGATGAAAAGCTATGGAAGGGATGGGTACTTTTCAAGAGGTCATCAGTAGGAATGAAAAAAAAAGGAGGCGAGAGGCAGCAAAGCACAGTGAGGAAAGTGATAGCAATGCAAAGAATAATAAAAGGAAAAGAGAAATACTAATCGAAATCAGAAAAAAATTCAACAACAAATCAGACACAACAAAATGGTGTAAGATCAGAAGTAAATGTCGCAGTAAATGGCGTATAGAAGAACACATTCGGGGAGGTTAATTATGTTAGGAGGAGATTGATTTTCCCAGTCATTCGAGATGAGCTTACTTGAAATACTAAAATGGGTGGTACAATTAGGACAAGAGGAACGCTCAAACCTTATCGAACAGCAGGAACTGCGGAGACTGGAAATGTTGACTTCTGTTGGATACAAGAGATTAATGATGAATTTACCAGACGAAAGAGAGAAGCTTATGAAGGTTATAGTTTTCAGGTGACCTGTAGTGTTATATCCAGATTTCTTATTGGTTGACGAGAGGTTTGTTTAGGTCAAGAGACACTTACATAGTGAAGGACGAAGCAAGAAGCTGGGTCGTTGTTCTAATGAAGGTAGAGACTCCAGACAAAGTTTTCATGACGGCAGGAAAACACAGGAAGGTGGCACCATGAGTGGAATAATCAGTGATGTGTCTCCAGTGTTGCAGATGGGAACACAAGGCCTGGTGCTGTTAACAGAACCCACATTGCAGATTCTGCGGAAAGAGACACGAATCTAGACTCTGTAGAGACAAGATCAAAGCTGGAGAGAAAGTAAAACCTTGTTGTTGTAATTGTATGAAAACTCACAATGCTGGTTAATTTGTATGTGGGATGAGGCCACGTGCGAAAATTGACCAACAAAGGAATTATTTAGCGACTAAAGAAGCACACAGAGGATCATCATTAACAGTAGAGGTGGAGACAGTGGTGAAGGTAACTCCTGGGAAAACCTGGCACGAAGATTCAAGAGGGATAAGAAGAGTGCTTGAGGCTGAAGTTGTTGGTGTTGAGAACCAACAGGACGAGCTACAAGTAGTAGGTGAGTCAGGTCAGTGATAATGAAGCTCTGGGAGTAGAGGTGCGTTAGATGTTCCAGCTTTTGTAAACCTTGGGATAGAGAATGGAAGCGATGGGAAAGAAACTTCATGTCAAGATAGGCAAATAGAATGAAAACCAAGGTGACTATGTGCTCGGAAGCAGAACTTGTCTGAGGAAAAATCATTTGAATAGGTATCCCGCAAGAAGTATTAAGTCCAATGTTATCTAACATATCAACGAACAAAATAGCCTAACACAAATATTGTAAAGTAGTGGCAATCGTTATATATGGAGATGATATGTTGCTTCCAGGAAATCTGGCAGAAAATGTGCCGATTGCTTTAGATAACTTTAGTGTTCTTACTCGAAAATACGGGACTAGTTATGAGTGAAGAGGAAAAAAATGATGTATTGAAGGGAGAAAATCTTTTCCCGAAAGGCAAAAATATAGAGAAATAATACAAATATCTAGGCATGTAAATTGTATTCATATCTAACAGCAAAGATGAAGGAGCAAATTATGTTCTGACACAATGTGAGACTAAATGACAGCTCTCAAAGGCTCTGACATATTGTGGTAAAGGCGATGGGTACCCAGAGTGAGAAAGATATATGATTCCATCCTAAGATCAAATGCAGACGATGCAGCTCCTTTTCACACTTGTCTTGGTGAAGGAAGGCTACGGAAGTAAGAGATCCTTCGACATGAAGCAACGAGAATAATTCTAGAATGTCAAAATAATGTAATTACTGAGATAATGAAAATGGAATTAGGTTTACAAAGCATTTCACAGAGGGTTAGTGGAATTAACAAGTTGCTGCATTCGCTTTAATGAGAGGGAATAGTTGGAGGGAAACATTATACAATCTACGCATGACGGAATTAAAGACACAAGGACCCTCTGGGGATAAGAAAGGGGAGGATATGTGAAATCCATATAAATGTACTTTCAATATATATATTTATATTTATATATTATATATATATATATTATAAAATATATTTTAAATATATATATATAATATATATATATAAAAAAAGAATATTTATATATATATATGGTTTGTTTTCGAGTAAGAAAAACGTAAGGGTAAAGAAGATGTTTTGGAAATAAAAAGAGCGTGGTTGAGAGAGCGAAGGGGGTTTTGTTTTGAAAGGGTTTTTGGTCACATGGAGGGAATGAGTGAGGAAAGATTGACCAAGAGGATATATGTGTCGGAGGTGGGGGGGGAACGAGGGAAGAGGGGACCAAATTGGAGGTGGAAAGATGGAGTGAAAAAGTATTTTGTGTGATCGGGGCCTAAAACATGCAGGAGGGTAAAAGGAGGGCAGGAATAGAGAGAATTGGAGCGATTTTTTGGTATAAAAAGGGTTTGCGTGCTGTCAGTGGATTGAATAAAGGCATGTGAAGCGTGGGGGGTTTAAACCAGGGAAAGCTGTGTAGGTATGTTATTTGCGTGTGGGACGTGTGTATGTCCATGTGTAGGGGGGGGGGGGGGTTTGGGCCATTTCTTTCTTTGTTTCCTTGCGAAACTCCGAAAAACACGGGAGACAGCACAAAGTATAAAAAAAAAAAAAAAAAAAAAAAAAATATAATATATATATATATTTTTTTTTTTTCATACGATTCGCCATTTCCCGCATTTGCGGGGTAGCCCCAAGAACAGGGACCGGGCTCAGAGGGAAAATCCTAAACTGCCCCCCTCTCTTTCCTTCTTTGGAAGATGGGGGGTAGGGGATTAAGAATACCCCCCACGAATTCCCTGCGTGTCGTAAAAGGGGCGACTAACAGGAGGGGAGCGGGGGGGCTGGAAACCCATCCCATCTCGTTTTTTTTTAATTTCCAAAAAGGGGGGGTCGAGGGGGGCCAGGTGAGGATACCCCCAAAAAGGGCCCAGTCCTCTGTTTTAAAAGCTAACCTCGCTAACGCGGGAAAGGGCCCCAATAGAAAAAAAAGAAAAAAAAAAAGATATTATATATATATATATATATATATTATTTTATATATATATAAAATTATATATATATATAAATATATAATGATGGGGGGAAAATACCGGTTTAAAAAGCGAGATATACTTAATTTGTACTTTTGTAAGTGGAGAGATGGCCAGAGAGCGTTATTAGTTTACGTGTTATTGACAGGCGCGCGAAAGAGGCTTTTGGATGTTAATGTGCTGAGAGGTGCAATGGGGATGTCTGTCATTATCTTGTGGGGGAAAAAGGTGAAGATTTGTATGGGTTTTCAAAAAAGAAGAGTGAATGTTGGGGTAAAGAGGGGGGTGAGAGTAATGAGCTTGGGAAGGAGCTTGTGTGAGGAAGTACCAGAAGGACTGAGACAGAATGGAAAAAGGTGAGAACAATGGAAGTAAGGAGAGTGGGGGGGGAAAGGGGAAATGATTTAGGGGAAACAGTGATTTGGGTTGCGCAAAAGATGCTTGTGGCATGAGGGAAAAGTGGGAGGTGGGTGATTAGAAAGGGTAGTGAGTGGTTGGGATGAAGAAGTAAGGTATTGTCAAAAGAAAGAGAGGCATTTGGAAAGATTTTTGCAGGAAAAATGCAAATTTGGTGGGGAAAGTATAAAAAAAGGACAGGAGGTCAAGAGAAAGGTTTCAAGAGGGGAAAAAAGGGCAAATGAGAGTTGGGTGAAGAGTATCATTAAATTTTGGGAGAATAAAAAAATGGGTTTTGGGAAAGGGGGTAAATAAAGTGCGTAAGACAAAGGGCAAATGGAACTTCAGTGAAGGGCCCAAATGGGGAGGTGATAACAAGTAGTGGTTGATGTGAGAAGGAGATGGAGTGAGGATTTTTGAAGGTTTGTTGAATGTGTTTGATTATAGAGTGGCTGATTTAGGGGGTTTTGGTCGAGGTGGTGTGCCAAAGTGAAGGTTAGGGAAAAAGATTTTTGGTAAACAGAGAAGAGTAGTAAAAGCTTTGCGGGGAAAATGCAAGCCGGCAAGGCAGCAGGTTTGGAATGGTATTGCAGTGGAATTTATTAAAAAGAGGGTGACTGTATTGTTGACTGGTTGGTAAGGTTATTTAATGTATGTATGATCTTTGGGGAGGGGCCCGAGGATTGGGGGAATGCGTGCATAGTGCCTTGTACAAGGCCCAAAGGGGGTAAAAGGTGAGTGCTCAAAAATTTCAGAGGTTTAAGTTTGTTGAGTATTCCCGGGAAATTATTGGGAGGATATTGATTGAGAGGGTGAAGGGATGTACAGAGCTCAGACTGGGGAAGAGCAGTGTGGGTTTCAGAAGTGTTAGAGGATGTGTGGAACAGGTGTTTGTTTGAAGGGAAGGGATGTTTAGAAATACTTAGAAAAGCAAATGGTTTGTATGTAGCATTTTGGATTTGGGGAAAAAGGCATGTAGAGTTGATAGAGATGGGTCTGTGGAAGGTATTAAGAATATTGGTGTGGGAGGCAAGTTGTTAGAAGCAGTTTAAAAGTTTTATCGAGATGTAAGGAATGTGTACGTTAGGAAGAGAGGGAAAAAATTGGTTCCCCAGTGAAAGTAGGTTTGCGGCGAAGGGTGTTTGATGTCTCCATGGTTGTTTAATTGTTATGGAGGGGTTGTTAGGGAGGTGAATGCAAGAGTTTTGGAAAGAGGGGCAAGTATTGAAGTCTGTTGTGGAGAGAGAGGTTGGAAGTGAGTCATTTTGGTTTTTCCCTGATGATACAGCGTGGTGGCTGTTTCATGTGAGAAACTGCAGAAGCTGGTGACTGATTTTGGGTAAAGTGTTTTGAAAGAAGAAAGTTAAGAGAAAATGTGAATAAGAGCAAGGTTTTAGGTACATTTAGGTTGAGGGTCAAGTCACTTGGGAGGTAAAGTTTGAATGGAGAAAACGGGAGGAAGTGAAGTTTTTTAAAGATATCTTGGAGTGGATCTTCCCAGCGGATGGAACTAGGGAAGCGGAAGTGGATCATAGGGTGGGGGAGGGGCGAAAATTCTGGAGCCTTGAGAAGTGGGAAGTCGTGAACATTATCTCGGAAAGAAAAAATGGGTATGTTTGAAGGAATAGTGGTTCCAACAATGTTGTATGGTTGCAAAGGCGGGGGGTTATGGATAGAGTTGTGCGCAGGAGGATGGATGTGCTGGAAATGAGATGTTTGGGGAAACAATGTGTGGTGTTGAGGTGGTTGATCGGTAAGTAACGTAAGGTGAAGAGAGTTGTGGGGAAAATAAAAGGCTGGTTGAGAGAGCAGAAGAGGGTTTTTTTTGGAAATGGTTTGGGCACATGGAGAGAAGTAAGGAAAGATTGACCAAGGGATATATGTGTCGGTGGTGGGGGGAACGAGGAAAAAGGGGGAGCCCAAAATTTTAGGGGTGGAAAGATGGATTTGAAAAGTTTTTGTGTTATCGGGCCTGAACATGCAGAAGGGGTGAAAGGAGGGCAAGGAATAGAGTGAATTGGAGGGGATGTGGTATACCGGGGGTTTGATTGCTGTCGTAGATTGAATCAAGGCATATAAAGCTCTGGTGAAAACCATGGAAAGGTTTGGGTTAGGTAAGGTTAGGTTAGGTTAGGTTAGGTTAGGTATGTTATTTGCGTGTGGGGGGACGTATGTATATACATGTGTATGTGGGGGGGTTGGGCTTTTCTTTCGTTCTGTTTCCTTTTGCGCTACCTCGCAAAGGGCGAGAGACGCGAAAAAAAACAAAAAAAAAAAAAATATTTTATTTTTATATATATTATATTATATATATATATATATAAAATATATTTTTTTTTTTTTTTGTTTTTTATATAATATTTATATATTTATATATATATATATATATATATATATATTCCTATTTCCCAAAAATGGCGTCCTAGCTTCGTCTCCTCGATGTTTATCAAACTGACGGGTTTATATTTCTCTCTTGGTCTCCCCTGTGATGTGATTATACCGAAAGTAAAAACCGGGGAACTTTTCCTGCTTCATTTTCCCCCCTGGACTCTTTGGAATATTCTTGATTTAGTGAAAATTGTGATCCCTTTTCCCCAAATATATTTATATATAATTATATATATTTTATATATATTATATATATATATATATATATAATAATATTTTTTTTTTTTTTTTTTGCTTTGGGGATATATATGTATATTAATATTATATATTATATATATATTATTTATATAATATATATATATATTAAAATATATTATATATATATATTATATATATTTATATATATATATTATATATATATATATATATATATATATATTTAATATAGATATATTTTATTTTAATTTTTAATAAAAAATTTAATTATATATTTTTATATATATATATTTAATATATAATATATATATATATATATTTATATATATATATATATATATATATATATATTATATATATATTATAGATTATATATATATTTTATATAATATATATTTATAATATCTTTTATATAATATAGTATAAAATTATATATTATATATTATATAATATATAAAATATTATATATAAATATATAATAATTTTATATAATTTTTTTATATTATATTTTTTATATATATATATTTTAAAAAAGGGGATTGTTTGAGGGGGTTTGTGGTTCCAACAATGCTGTATGGTTGCGGGTGGGCTTGGATAGAGATGTGCGCCAAAGGGGATGGGGTGCTGGAAATGAGATGGGTTTTAGGACAATGTGTGGTGGTGAGGTTGGTTTGATCGAGTAAGTAAGTAGGGTAAAAGAGATGTGTTTGGGAAAAAAAAAGGGGTGGTCGAGAGAGCAGAAGAGGGTGTTTTGAAAATGGTTTGGGCACATGGAGAGAAATGAGTGAGGAGAGATTGACCCAAGAGGATATATGTGTCAGGGTGGAGGGAACGAGAAGTGGAGACCAAATTGGAGGTTTTAAAGATGGATGGGAAAAAAATTTGAGTGATCGGGGCCTTAACATGCATGAGGGTGAAAGGCGTTCAAGGAATAGAGTGAATTGGAACGATGTGGTATACCGGGTTTGACGTGCTGTCAATGGATTGAACCAGGGCATGTGAAGCGTCTGGGGTAAACCATGCAAAGTGTGTGGGGCCTGGATGTGGAAAGGGAGCTGGGTTTCGGTGCATTATTACATGACAGCTAGAGACTGAGTGTGAACGGATGGGGCCTTTGGTGTTTTTCCTAGCGCTACCTCGAACACATAAGGTGGGGAGGGGGTTGTTATTCCATGTGTGGCGAGGTGGCGATGGGAACAAATAAAGGCATTCAGTATGAATTATGTACATGTGTATATATGTATATGTCTCTGTGTGTATATATATGTGTACATTGAGATGTATAGGTATGTATATTGTGCGTGTGTGGGCATGTATGTATATACATGTGTATGTGGGCGAGTTGGGCCATTCTTTCGTCTATTTCCTTGCACTAACTCGCTAACGCGGGAGACAGCGACAAAGCAAAATAAAAATAGATAAAAGATAATATATATATGAACAAAGTGCATGTAAACGCGCACTTTCAAAGAATATAGAAACCTCCAACAGCCAGGATCTAACCAGGGACCCCTGTGCAAGAGAAGAGAGCGCTACCGCTTGGATATGATCACCCCTAATAGGGAAATGACTATTCGAATATGATGTACTCGAATACCCTTCGTCTCACGTTGGTGAGCTACGGGGTATACGTCGGTCATTTCCCATCAGGCTCAGAGCCAGCAGAAAGCATTTTACCAACAAAATGTACAACGGGAGGTTATGAAAACGAACAAAGTGCTATAAACGCGCCCTTCATAAAACATACAAAAAATCCAGCAGCCCGGTCGAATCCGGGACCACTGTGCAAAAAAAAAGACCTAGTCGCGTACCGCTAAACTATGATCCCCCCCCCGAATGGGAAAAAACTATTCGAATACTATGTACTCGAATACCCTTCGTCTCACGTTGGTGAGCAACGGGATGAACATCCCTACTTAGCGGTAGCGCCCCCCGATGATGACAGGGGTCCTGGGTTCGACCCAGCTGTTGGAAAGTTGTATGAGATATTTAATTATAAAATTTAATATATTATATTTATATTTTTTTTTATTTTTTTGCTTTGTCGCTGTCCCCCCGTTTGCGAGGTAGCGCAAAGAAACAGAAAAAAGAAATCCCCAAACCTACCCCATACACAATGTATCACAACACACACACGTCCACACACGCAAATTACATACCTATACATTCAATGTACACATATTATACATACACGACCTACATATATACCCCTGCACAAAATTCACACTGCCCCATTACCCCCATCGCCACCTCGCCCACATGGAATACCCCCCCCTTCCCCCCCCTCATGTGTGGGGGTAGACTAGGAAAAGAAAAAAAACAAAGGCCCCATTCGTTCAACTCAGTCTCTACGGGCCACCAAAAATCCCCAAAACCACAGCCCCCTTTCCACACCCGGGCCCCACACAACTTGAGGGTTTTACCCAGATACTTTCAAGCCCCGATTAATCCAATGCCCGCACGACAAACCCGGTATACCACACGATCCAATTCACCTACCCTTGCACGCCTTTCACCCTCCTCATGTTAGGCCCCGATCACTCAAAATCTTTTTCACCCTTTTTTCCACCCCCAAATTTTGGTCCCTATTTCCCCTCGTTCCCCCCCACCCGACACATTCCCCTTTTGGTCAATTTTTTCCCACCATTCTTCCATGTGCCTAAACCATTTCAAACACCCTTTTCTGCTCCTCAACCACATCTTTTATTTCCCACATCTCTCTTCCCCCTTCATTACTTACTCGATCAAACCCCCTCACACCAAATTGTCCTCAAACATCTCTTTTCCCAGCACACCCACCCCCCTGCGCAAAACTCTATCCAAGCCCCCCTCGAAACCCTTAAAACTTATTGGAACCCCACTTTTCCCTTCAAACATACCCATTTTTGTTTTCCCAAATAATGTTCTCGCTTCCAAAATTCCAAGGTCCCGGGGTTTTTTCCCCCCCTCCCCCCCCCGACCTTCCGCTTCCATGGTTCCATCCGCTGCCCGATCATCCAGATTTCTAAAACACTTTATTCCTCCGTTTTTTCCATTCAAAAATAACCTCCCTGGGGATGGGGGGAAAAAATACTTCCCCCGCATTTTTCCCCGTGTCGTAGAAAGGGGACTAGAGGGGGCGGGACGGGGGGGAAAAATCCTTCCCCCTTTATTTTTTGACTTTCTAAATGGGGAAAAAGATATATATATATATATATATATATATAATATATATATAATTTATATATATATATATATATATATATATATTATTATATATATTTATTCATTTTTTATTTTGCTATGTCACTTTTCCCGCGTTAGAGGGTGCGCAAGGAAAAGACGAAAGAGGGCCCCAACCCCCCCTTTAAACATACAACTACACCAACCACGCAAGTATACCACCCTTACATTCCCAAGTATACTATTTAAACAACAACTTAATATAAAACAGTACATAATTCATCTGTCTTCCTTTATTATTCCCGTCACCCCCCTCGCCACACATGGGAAAAACGACCCCCCTTCCCCCCCTTTTTTTTGTGAGGTAGTGCAAAGGAAAAGCAACAAAGTCCCCCTTCGTTCACACTCAGTTCTAGCTACATGTAATATGACCGAAACCACAGCTCCCTTTTCCCCATCCAGGCCCACACAACTTTTCCCTGGTTTTTTCACAAGACCTTCAACGACCTGGTTCAATCCAACGCACGTCGACCCGTATACCCCACGATCCCGTTTACTTATTCCTTTCACGCCTTTCCCCCTCCTGATGTTCAGGCCCCCAAACACTAAAATCTTTTTCACTCCTTTTTCCACCCCAATTGGTTTTTCCCACTTTTCCCGTTCCCCCCACCCCCCGACAATATTTCTCTTTGGGCAATCTTTCCCCACTCATTCTCTCCCTGGCCAAAACCCTTTCAAAAAACCCTTTTTGCTCTCTCAAAACCCACTTTTTTATTTCCCACATCTTCTTTCCCCTTTCATTATCTCGATCAAAACCCAAACCACACATTGTCCTCAAACATCTAAATTTTCCCGCATCCACCCTCCTCGCACAACTCTATCCATAGCCCGCCTCGCAACCATACAACTTGTTGGAACCACTATTCCTTCAAACTACCCATTTTTGTTTTCCGAGATAACGTTCTCGATTCCCAAAAAATTTTTCAAAACTCCCGGAATTTTTGCCCCCCCCCCCACCCTTGATCCACTTTTCCCCTTCCATGGTTCCATCCGCTGCAAGATCCCCTCCCGATATCTAAAAACATTCACTTCCTTAGTTTTCCTCCCTTTTTAAATTACCCCCCAATTGACTGACCCCTCCACTGTACCTAAAAAACCTTGCTTTATTCACATTTTGCCTCAACTTTTTCTTTCACACACTTTACCAAACTCAGTACCAGCTTTTGCAGTTTTTTACATGAATCAGCCCCCAGCGCTGTATCTCAGCGACAACAACTGATATTTCCAAGCTCTTAACCACAACAGACTTCATACTTGCCCCTCTTTCCCCAAAAATTACATTTACCCTCCAAAACCCCTCCATAAACAAAGTAAAAAAA
>NC_092292.1:6811075-6831175 GCF_036320965.1 Panulirus ornatus | reverse complement strand
TGTTCTTGCAGTTTCTCTCCGAATCAGCCATCAGCGATGTAATCATCAGCAAACAAAAATGACTCCACTTACCAAGCCCACTCCATTCGACAGCAGACTGCATACAATGACTGGAAGTAATGCCACTCTCTGTTTTCAACTCTATTACCACGAGAAATATCATTGAATTTTCTATTATCAAATACACAAAGA
Source organism: Panulirus ornatus (assembly GCF_036320965.1). Lineage (NCBI taxonomy): Eukaryota > Metazoa > Arthropoda > Malacostraca > Decapoda > Palinuridae > Panulirus > Panulirus ornatus. The sequence continues at coordinate 6,830,983 of NC_092292.1, read as the reverse complement.
ATTATAATCTTAATGTTAGTGATGGCCTATACAAATTAGATAACTTTACTGTTGATAAGATTTGTAAAATGATGTTTATGACGCTCGTTCTCTATCTTGGACAGTCGCATGTTTACCAAATGGCGTCCTAGCTACGTCTCCTCGTTGTATATCAACTGACTGTTATATTTCTCTCTCGAGTCTCCCATGTTGATGTGATCTTTACACGAAAGTGCACTTGGGAACTTGTGTTTCATTTTCCCTATTGACTCATAGGAATATACTTGATCACGCACAAAAGTGTGATCCTTTCCAATATATAAATATATATATATATATATATATATATATATATATATATATATATGTATATTATCCCTGGGGATAGGGGTGAAAGAATACTTCCCACGTATTCCTCGCGTGTCGTAGAAAGCGACTAGAGGGGACGGGAGCGGGGGGCCAGAAATCCTCCCCTCCTTGTATTAACTTTCTAAAATCGGAAACAGAAGAAGGAGTCACGCGGGGAGTGCTCATCCTCCTCGAAGGCTCAGAGTGGGGTGCCTACATGTGTGTGGATGTAACCAGGATGTGAAAAAAGGAGAGATAGGTAGTATGTTTGAGGAAAGGAACCTGGATGTTTTGGCTCTGAGTGAAACGAAGCTCAAGGGTAAAGGGGAAGAGTGGTTTGGGAATGTCTGGGGAGTAAAGTTAGGGGTTAGTGAGAGGACAAGAGCAAGGGAAGGAGTAGCAATACTCCTGAAACAGGAGTTGTGGGAGTATGTGATAGAATGTAAGAAAGTAAATTCTCGATTAATATGGGTAAAACTGAAAGTTGATGGAGAGAGGTGGGTGATTATTGGTGCATATGCACCTGGGCATGAGAAGAAAGATCATGAGAGGCAAGTGTTTTGGGAGCAGCTGAATGAGTGTGTTAGTGGTTTTGATGCACGAGACCGGGTTATAGTGATGGGTGATTTGAATGCAAAGGTGAGTAATGTGGCAGTTGAGGGAATAATTGGTATACATGGGGTGTTCAGTGTTGTAAATGGAAATGGTGAAGAGCTTGTAGATTTATGTGCTGAAAAAGGACTGATGATTGGGAATACCTGGTTTAAAAAGCGAGATATACATAAGTATACTTATGTAAGTAGGAGAGATGGCCAGAGAGCGTTATTGGATTACGTGTTAATTGACAGGCGTGCGAAAGAGAGACTTTTGGATGTTAATGTGCTGAGAGGTGCAACTGGAGGGATGTCTGATCATTATCTTGTGGAGGCTAAGGTGAAGATTTGTATGGGTTTTCAGAAAAGAAGAGTGAATGTTGGGGTGAAGAGGATGGTGAGAGTAAGTGAGCTTGGGAAGGAGACCTGTGTGAGGAAGTACCAGGAGAGACTGAGTACAGAATGGAAAAAGGTGGGAACAATGGAAGTAAGGGGATTGGGGGAGGAATGGGATGTATTTAGGGAATCAGTGATGGATTGCGCAAAAGATGCTTGTGGTATGAGAAGAGTGGGATGTGGGTTGATTAGAAAGGGTAGTGAGTGGTGGGATGAAGAAGTAAGAGTATTAGTGAAAGAGAAGAGAGAGGCATTTGGACGATTTTTGCAGGGAAAAAATGCAATTGAGTGGGAGATGTATAAAAGAAAGAGACAGGAGGTCAAGAGAAAGGTGCATGAGGTGAAAAAAAGGGCAAATGAGAGTTGGAGTGAGAGAGTATCATTAAATTTTAGGGAGAATAAAAAGATGTTTTGGAAGGAGGTAAATAAAGTGCGTAAGACAAGGGAGCAAATGGGAACTTCAGTGAAGGGCGTAAATGGAGAGGTGATAACAAGTAGTGGTGATGTGAGAAGGAGATGGAGTGAGTATTTTGAAGGTTTGTTGAATGTGTTTGATGATAGAGTGGCAGATATAGGGTGTTTTGATCGAGGTGGTGTGCAAAGTGAGAGGGTTAGGGAAAATGATTTGGTAAACAGAGAAGAGGTAGTGAAAGCTTTGCGGAAGATGATAGCCGGCAAGGCAGCAGGTTTGGATGGTATTGCAGTGGAATTTATTAAAAAAGGGGGTGACTGTATTGTTGACTGGTTGGTAAGGTTATTTAATGTATGTATGACTCATGGTGAGGTGCCTGAGGATTGGCGGAATGAGTGCATAGTGCCATTGTACAAAGGCAAAGGGGATAAGAGTGAGTGCTCAAATAACAGAGGTATAAGTTTGTTGAGTATTCCTGGTAAATTATATGGGAGGGTATTGATTGAGAGGGTGAAGGCATGTACAGAGCATCAGATTGGGGAAGAGCAGTGTGGTTTCAGAAGTGGTAGAGGATGTGTGGATCAGGTGTTTGCTTTGAAGAATGTATGTGAGAAATACTTAGAAAAGCAAATGGATTTGTATGTAGCATTTATGGATCTGGAGAAGGCATATGATAGAGTTGATAGAGATGCTCTGTGGAAGGTATTAAGAATATATGGTGTGGGAGGCAAGTTGTTAGAAGCAGTGAAAAGTTTTTATCGAGGATGTAAGGCATGTGTACGTGTGGGAAGAGAGGAAAGTGATTGGTTCTCAGTGAATGTAGGTTTGCGGCAGTGGTGTGTGATGTCTCCATGGTTGTTTAATTTGTTTATGGATGGGGTTGTTAGGGAGGTAAATGCAAGAGTTTTGGAAAGAGGGGCAAGTATGAAGTCTGTTGGGGATGAGAGAGCTTGGGAAGTGAGTCAGTTGTTGTTCGCTGATGATACAGCGCTGGTGGCTGATTCATGTGAGAAACTGCAGAAGCTGGTGACTGAGTTTGGTAAAGTGTGTGGAAGAAGAAAGTTAAGAGTAAATGTGAATAAGAGCAAGGTTATTAGGTACAGTAGGGTTGAGGGTCAAGTCAATTGGGAGGTGAGTTTGAATGGAGCAAAACTGGAGGAAGTGAAGTGTTTTAGATATCTGGGAGTGGATCTGGCAGCGGATGGAACCATGGAAGCGGAAGTGGATCATAGGGTGGGGGAGGGGGCGAAAATTCTGGGGGCCTTGAAGAATGTGTGGAAGTCGAGAACATTATCTCGGAAAGCAAAAATGGGTATGTTTGAAGGAATAGTGGTTCCAACAATGTTGTATGGTTGCGAGGCGTGGGCTATGGATAGAGTTGTGCGCAGGAGGATGGATGTGCTGGAAATGAGATGTTTGAGGACAATGTGTGGTGTGAGGTGGTTTGATCGAGTGAGTAACGTAAGGGTGAGAGAGATGTGTGGAAATAAAATGAGCGTGGTTGAGAGAGCAGAAGAGGGTGTTTTGAAGTGGTTTGGGCACATTGAGAGAATGAGTGAGGAAAGATTGACCAAGAGGATATATGTGTCGGAGGTGGAGGGAACGAGGAGAAGAGGGAGACCAAATTGGAGGTGGAAAGATGGAGTGAAAAAGATTTTGTGTGATCGGGGCCTGAACATGCAGGAGGGTGAAAGGAGGGCAAGGAATAGAGTGAATTGGAGCGATGTGGTATACCGGGGTTGACGTGCTGTCAGTGGATTGAATCAAGGCATGTGAAGCGTCTGGGGTAAGCCATGGAAAGCTGTGTAGGTATGTATATTTGCGTGTGTGGACGTATGTATATACATGTGTATGGGGGGGGGGGGTGGGGCCATTTCTTTCGTCTGTTTCCTTGCGCTACCTCGCAAACGCCGGAGACAGCTACAAAGTATAATAAAAAAAAAATAATATATATATATATATATATATATATATATATATATATATATATATATATATATATATATATATATATATATATGTATGTATATATATTTCATGCATACATTAAATAACCTTACCAACCAGTCAACAATACAGTCACCCCCTTTTTTAATAAATTCCACTGCAATACCATCCAAACCTGCTGCCTTGCCGGCTTTCATCTTCCGCAAAGCTTTTACTACCTCTTCTCTGTTTACCAAATCATTTTCCCTAACCCTCTCACTTTGCACACCACCTCGACCAAAACACCCTATATCTGCCACTCTGTCATCAGACACATTCAACAAACCTTCAAAATACTCATTCCATCTCCTTCTCACATCACCACTACTTGTTATCACCTCCCCATTTACGCCCTTCACTGAAGTTCCCATTTGCTCCCTTGTCTTACGCACCCTATTTACCTCCTTCCAGAACATCTTTTTATTCTCCCTAAAATTTACTGATAGTCTCTCACCCCAACTCTCATTTGCCCTTTTTTTCACCTCTTGCACCTTTCTCTTGACCTCCTGTCTCTTTCTTTTATACTTCTCCCACTCAATTGCATGGTGAGGTGCCTGAGGATTGGCGGAATGCGTGTATAGTGCCATTGTACAAAGGCAAAGGGGATAAGAGTGAGTGCTCAAATTACAGAGGTATAAGTTTGTTGAGTATTCCTGGTAAATTATATGGGAGGGTATTGATTGAGAGGGTGAAGGCATGTACAGAGCATCAGATTGGGGAAGAGCAGTGCGGTTTCAGAAGTGGTAGAGGATGTGTGGATCAGGTGTTTGCTTTGAAGAATGTATGTGAGAAATACTTAGAAAAGCAAATGGATTTGTATGTAGCATTTATGGATCTGGAGAAGGCATATGATAGAGTTGATAGAGATGCTCTGTGGAAGGTATTAAGAATATATGGTGTGGGAGGCAAGTTGTTAGAAGCAGTGAAAAGTTTTTATCGAGGATGTAAGGCATGTGTACGTGTAGGAAGAGAGGAAAGTGATTGGTTCTCAGTGAATGTAGGTTTGGGGCAGGGGTGTGTGATGTCTCCATGGTTGTTTAATTTGTTTATGGATGGGGTTGTTAGGGAGGTAAATGCAAGAGTCCTGGAAAGAGGGGCAAGTATGAAGTCTGTTGGGGATGAGAGAGATTGGGAAGTGAGTCAGTTGTTGTTCGCTGATGATACAGCGCTGGTGGCTGATTCATGTGAGAAACTGCAGAAGCTGGTGACTGAGTTTGGTAAAGTGTGTGGAAGAAGAAAGTTAAGAGTAAATGTGAATAAGAGCAAGGTTATTAGGTACAGTAGGGTTGAGGGTCAAGTCAATTGGGAGGTAAGTTTGAATGGAGAAAAACTGGAGGAAGTGAAGTGTTTTAGATATCTGGGAGTGGATCTGTCAGCGGATGGAACCATGGAAGCGGAAGTGGATCATAGGGTGGGGGAGGGGGCGAAAATTTTGGGAGCCTTGAAAAATGTGTGGAAGTCGAGAACATTATCTCGGAAAGCAAAAATGGGTATGTTTGAAGGAATAGTGGTTCCAACAATGTTGTATGGTTGAGAGGCGTGGGCTATGGATAGAGTTGTGCGCAGGAGGATGGATGTGCTGGAAATGAGATGTTTGAGGACAATGTGTGGTGTGAGGTGGTTTGATCGAGTAAGTAACGTAAGGGTAAGAGAGATGTGTGGAAATAAAAAGAGCGTGGTTGAGAGAGCAGAAGAGGGTGTTTTGAAATGGTTTGGGTACATGGAGAGAATGAGTGAGGAAAGATTGACCAAGAGGATATATGTGTCGGAGGTGGAGGGAACGAGGAGAAGAGGGAGACCAAATTGGAGGTGGAAAGATGGAGTGAAAAAGATTTTGTGTGATCGGGGCCTGAACATGGAGGAGGGTGAAAGGAGGGCAAGGAATAGAGTGAATTGGAGCGATGTGGTATACAGGGGTTGACGTGCTGTCAGTGGATTGAATCAAGGCATGTGAAGCGTCTGGGGTAAACCATGGAAAGCTGTGTAGGTATGTATATTTTGCGTGTGTGGACGTGTGTATGTACATGTGTATGGGGGGGGGTTGGGCCATTTCTTTCGTCTGTTTCCTTGCGTTACCTCGCAAACGCGGGAGACAGCGACAAAGTATAAAAAAAAAAAAAAAAAAAAAATATATATTTGTATATATATATATATATATATATATATATATATATATATATATATATATATATATATATATATATATATATATATATATATATATATATATATATATATATATATATATATATATATTCTTCGCGTGTCGTAGAAGGCGACTAAAGGGGACGGGAGCGAGGGACCAGAAATCCTCCCCTACTTGTATTTTTAACTTTCTAAAATGGGAAACAGAAGGAGTCACGCGGGGAGTGCTCATTCTCCTCGAGGGCTCAGACTGGGGTGTCTAAATGTATGTGGATGTAACCAAGATGTGAGAAAAGGAGATTTAGGTAGTATGTTTGAGGAAAGGAACCTGGATGTTTTGGCTCTGAGTGAAACGAAGCTCAATGGTAAAGGGGAAGAGTGGTTTGGGAATGTCTTGGGAGTAAACTCAGGGGTTAGTGAGAGGACAAGAGCAAGGGAAGGAGTAGCAGTACTCCTGAAACAGCAGTTGTGGGAGTATGTGATAGAATGTAAGAAAGTAAATTCTCGATTAATATGGGTAAAACTGAAAGTTGATGGAGAGAGATTGGTGATTATTGGTGCATATGCACCTGGGCATGAGAAGAAAGATAATGAGAGGCAAGTGTTTTATGAGCAGCTGAATGAGTGTGTTAGTGGTTTTAATGCACGAGACCGGGTTATAGTGATGGGTGATTTGAATGCAAAGGTGAGTAATGTGGCAGTTGAGGGAATAATTGGTATACATGGGGTGTTCAGTGTTGTAAATGGAAATGGTGAAGAGCTTGTAGATTTATGTGCTGAAAAAGGACTGGTGATTAGGAATACCTGGTTTAAAAAGCGAGATATACATAAGTATACGTATGTAAGTAGGAGAGATGGCCAGAGAGCGTTATTGGATTACGTGTTAATTTACAGGCGCGCAAAAGAGAGACTTTTGGATGTTAATATGCTGAGAGGTGCAACTGGAGGGATGTCTGATCATTATCTTGTGGAGGCTAAGGTGAAGATTTGTATGGGTTTTCAGAAAAGAAGAGTGAATGTTGGGGTGAAGAGGGTGGTGAGAGTAAGTGAGCTTTGGAAGGAGACTTGTGTGAGGAAGTACCAGGAGAGACTGAGTACAGAATGGAAAAAGGTGAGAACAATGGAAGTAAGGGGAGTGGGGGAGGAATGGGATGTATTTAGGGAATCATTCATGGATTGCGTAAAAGATGCTTGTGGCATGAGAAGAGTGGGAGGTGGGTTGATTAGAAAGGTTAATGAGTCGTGGAATGAAGAAGTAAGATTATTAGTGAAAGAGAAGAGAGGCATTTGGTTGATTTTTACAGGGAAAAAATGCAATTGAGTGGGAGATGTATAAAAGAAAGAGACAGGAGGTCAAGAGAAAGGTACAAGAGGTGAAAAAGAGGGCAAATGAGAGTTGGGGTGAGAGAGTATCATTAAATTTTAGGGAGAATAAAAAGATGTTCTGAAAGGATTTAAATAAAGTGCGTAAGACAAGGAAGGAAATGGGAACTTCAGTGAAGGGCGCAAATGGGGAGGTGATAACAAGTAGTGGTGATGTGAGAAGGAGATGGAGTGAGTATTTTGAAGGTTTTTTGAATGTGTTGATGATAGAGTGGCAGATATAGGGTGTTTTGATCGAGGTGGTGTGCAAAGTGAGAGGGTTAGGGAAAATGATTTGGTGAACAGAGAAGAGGTAGTAAAAGCTTTGCGTAAGATGAAAGGCGGCAAGGCAGCAGGTTTGGATGGTATTGCAGTGGAATTTATCAAAAAAGGGGGTGACTGTATTGTTGACTGGTTGGTAAGGATATTTAATGTATTTATGGCTCATGGTGAGGTGCCTGAGGATTGGCGGAATGCGTGCATAGTGCCATTGTACAAAGGCAAAGGGGATAAGGGTGAGTGCTCAAATTACAGAGGTATAAGTTTGTTGAGTATTCCTGGTGAATTATATGGGAGGGTATTGATTGAGAGGGTGAAGGCATGTACAGAGCATCAGATTGGGGAAGAGCAGTGTGGTTTCAGAAGTGGTAGAGGATGTGTGGATCAGGTGTTTGCTTTGAAGAATGTATGTGAGAAACACTTAGAAAAGCAAATGGATTTGTATGTAGCACTTATGGATCTGGAGAAGGCATATGATAGAGTTGATAGAGATGCTCTGTGGAAGGTATTAAGAATACATGGTGTGGGAGGCAAGTTGTTAGAAGCAGTGAAAAGTTTTTATCGAGGATGTAAGGCATGTGTACGTGTGGGAAGAGAGGAAAGTGGTTGGTTCTCAGTGAATGTATGTTTGCGGCAGGGGTGTGTGATGTCTCCATGGTTGTTTAATTTGTTTATGGATCCGGTTGTTAGGGAGGTGAATGCAAGAGTTTTGGAAAGAGGGGCAAGTATAAAGTCTGTTGTGGATGATAGAGCTTGGGAAGTGAGTCAGTTGTTGTTCGCTGATGATACAGCGCTGGTGGCTGATTCATGTGAGAAACTGCAGAAGCTGGTGACTGAGTTTGGTAAAGTGTGTGAAAGAAGAAAGTTATGAGTAAATGTGAATAAGAGCAAGGTTATTAGGTACAGTATGGTTGAGGGTCATGTCAATTGGGAGGTAAGTTTGAATGTAGAAAAACTGGAGGAAGTAAAGTGTTTTAGATATCTGGGAGTGGATCTGGCAGTGGATGGAACCATGGAAGCGGAAGTGAATCATAGGCTGGGGGAGGGGGCGAAAATCCTGCGAGCCTTGAAGAATGTGTGGAAGTCGAGAACATTATCTCTGAAAGCAAGAATGGGTATGTTTGAAGGAATAGTGGTTCCAACAATGTTGTATGGTTGCGAGGCGTGGGCTATGGATAGAGTTGTGCACAGGAGGATGGATATGCTGGAAATGAGATGTTTGAGGACAATGTGTGATGTGAGGTGGTTTGATCGAGTAAGTAATAATAGGGTAAGAGAGATGTGTGGAAATAAGAAAAGCGTGGTTGAGAGAGCAGAAGAGGGTGTTTTGAAATGGTTTAGGCACATGGAGAGAATGAGTGAGGAAAGATTGACCAAGAGGATATATGTGTCGGAGGTGGAGGGAACGAGGAGAAGTGGGAGACCAAATTGGAAGTGGAAAGATGGAGTGAAAAAGCTTTTGTGTGATCGGGGCCTGAACATGCAGGAGGGTGAAAAGAGGGCAAGGAATAGAGTGAATTGGATCGATGTGGTATACCGGGGTTGACGTGCTGTCAGTGGATTGAATCAGGGCATTTGAAGCGTCTGGGGTAAACCATGGAAAGTTGTGTGGGGCCTGGATGTGGAAAGGGAGCTGTGGTTTCGGGCATTATTGCATGACAGCTAGAGACTGAGTGTGAACGAATGGGGCCTTTGTTGTCTTTTCCTAGTGCTACCTCGCACACATGTGGGGGAGCGGATGGTATTCCATGTGTGGCGAGGTGGCGATGGGAATGAATAAAGGCAGACAGTATGAATTGTGTGCATGGGTATATATGTATGTGTCTGTGTGTGTATATATATGTGTACATTGAGATGTATAGGTATGTATATTTGCGTGTGTGGACGTGTATGTATATACATTGTGTATGGGGGTGGGTTGGGCCATTTCTTTCGTCTGTTTCCTTGTGCTACCTCGCAAACGCGGGAGACAGCGAGAAAGCAAAATAGATAATATAGATATATATATGTATGTATATATATATATATATATATATATATATATATATATATATATATATATATATATATATATATATATATATATATATATATATATATATATATATATATATATATATATATATATATATATATATATGTATATATGTATGTATATGTATATTCCATGTGTGGCAGGGTGGCAATGGGAATGAATAAAGGTAGTGTGAATTGAGTGCATGGGTATATATATATATGTGTCTGTGTGTGTATATATATGTGTACATTGAGATGTATAGGTATGTATATTTGCGTGTGTGGACGTGTATGTATATACATGTGTATGGGGGTGGGTTGGGCCATTTCTGTCGTCTGTTTCCTTGCGCTACCTCGCAAACGCGGGAGACAGTGACAAAGCAAAATAAAAAAAAAAGAAAAATATATATATATATATATATATATATATATATATATATATATATAGGTGTACATTGTCTTTCATGTGGTAGTTGTATCTTGAGCATGAAGGGTCGTGTGATATGATTTCCAGATGGTTTCCAGAAAGCAGGCGAGATAATGTAACTCGTACATATCTGAAGGGTCTAGTTTCAGATGAGTGTATGTCTGATAGGGTAGTACTCAAGACTGGGATGGGCAGGCTGTGGTTTAGTACTTTTCAAGCCATTGTTCTGGGTATATGTGCTTCTAATGTCGTTGTTGGGTGAGAGTTTGGGGAACTGTAGTTGTAGGTTGTTGATGTGTGAGGCAGGTAAGGACTTCTCGGTAGTGACGAAAAGAAGTAGAATATCATCAAAATACTTTCTTCTTCAAAGCTTACTATAGATTTCCTGCTTCTTTAGTAGTGCAGGCTTGAAGGTGCAGGAACACTGTAAAAGTCTACTTGGAGTCATGTGATTAATAAGCCATGAAAGAATGTTGGATAGATCATTTATTTCCTAGGGATTTTCTTATTTGCCTGTTTCTCAAAATTGAATTCATACGCCCAGATGTATAGTTACACTGTATGATAAATATAGATATATATACATAAACATAAATATACATAAGAAATAACCTGATGAAATATATATATGTAACATAATTCCTTCCCTGTCTGAAAGTAACCCAGCGTTCTCTAGGTAAGTGAAAGGCAATTTCCGAAATAAACAACAAGTCTTTTGAACAAAGAAAACTTACCGTATCACTTAAAGTGGGTCGAGAGAAACCTGGAGGATCTCCCACGAACAACGTTTCTTGCTTACCACATTACCTTCTGGCCAAAGCAACCAATACGATCTTACAGACTGGAATGTAAAGGAGGGAACTGTGTCTGGGTGACGACCAAACTAGTTACAGAAAACAGTTTCTCCCGCTTGCTAGCACGTTTTGCTATAACGGCAAATGGTTGATATCATGATTATGGATGGGAATGGGAAGGATGCAGATTATATATTTATCCAAATATGAAGTTTGACTTAACATTATACAGTGCATTTACCACTTTTTTTGCAAAAGGGGCGACGGAAAAATATGAAAGAAAAAGATTTTTCTGAGGACATGAGATATATTTTGATTTGAATAGATTGTACAGGATGCCACTTGGTACTTACAAACACATTATCATCGTTACATGCTTCAATTAGATAGCTTTGCCATGAATTTTGACCGAATCCCTATCCATCATTTCCAAGTAAAAGCTGCGAGTTATTCTAATCATATAGCAACTTGTGTAGCTTTTGTATAGATTATTCATCTTGCATGTAATATGATAACTAAATACAAATACTGAAAGCATTACTAGAGTATGATAGAGCATGAACATGAGCATCAGTTATACTATTCTATGTAAACATCTTAACAATCATATGTAAAACGCTGACTGACAGCAAGCATATAGTTATAGAAGAAATATAACAGGACATTACTGAAGATGGATTCTTATTGATGGTTAGAAGGAATTGAAAGCATAAAAGACCAACAACAATAGTTCATCAAAAGCCAACATAGAGGCAGGTCAGTTATAACTGAAGGACTCTAGTCAAAGCTTCATATCATGCATGCAAGAGTCAAGAGCATCACAAATAATAAACACAGATTAACTCATTTCTTTCCATTTGAAAACTATTTATTGATCTCACTAACATTCAGTTATGGCATGCTTCTGTTAGAAGCTGGGAGGGTTACAAATTGCTTCACTGAAACAAACTGAAAATCCCACGATTGAGAGAATTTCTGGAAACTTGCTGGACATCTTTGTTAGAAGAGAAACGAAGAATTCGACTGAAACTGAGTCGGTAAAATTAAGATGATTTTTCTGGGCCTAAAGTTTTTAAAGGATTTGACAGCATAATTTGTGAGGACTCACAGTATCTTGTTTCCATCCAGAGAAACTGCATCCACTGACATAGTGAAAGGATTCACAAAAGGGAAGACAAACTTGACTACAGAGAGATAATCATCTTTGTAAGTTGTTATGGTAAGTTAAACTCACTCAGCAGAGCTGGGTCTACTATATTAATAACACTGGAAAACTTACCCACCAACGGACTTTACTTTTAAACGCAAGAACAGAAAATAGCAAGTTTTCTTAGGTTGTTGCTTCAATAAAGAACTCTCTAATAGTATTAAGGTAAATTAATGGAACGCTCATGTCGTCAGAGAATAGGAGAAAAGTGTTTCAGAACGATATCTATTCCCTGCAGCTTCTTTATGACATTTGTTAATCTCACTAGAGATATAAAGGATGAGGGGCTGAGGATGATCCCCCTGCACTTATACTTCAGGCATCTGCCGTGTCAGGAGCGAATCGGGGGAGCTAGGAGACCTGAAAAGACTTTCTTCGCCTATGGACGTATAGTATGACGATATGAGTGTAATGGAACCTTAATTTTCTCTTGTTCAGTAAAGCTAAATGATAATTCAGTCTAAGTGATGAGGGCGATGAGTGTTAGAGTGATATAAAACCACAAGATTTCGACTTCATGATATATCCTGCCGGGTGATGACCCATTCTTGACAGGACGATTTATCATCAGGGGAATTTAAAAAATCAGACAACTTGTCAATTCAACATATATTGACACCTAGCAGGAATGAAGGAAATGTAATCTACAGCATCGAGAAAGTGTGGATTCTCCAGCACCATCTGTCTCTCTTAAAGTATGGGCATCCATAGTAGAGAAATGTATACATGCACCTAAATATACAGACCTCTCCCTCACTCCCTTTGATAAAAACCAATAGATAAGATATAAGATGAAAAACGACACATCTTTCTCCATTTTTCCTGGAACCTGATCCTCTACCGCCGAAGAGATCTATCAAAGATTTACCGAGGATGGGAGAATTGATCTACGTAAACAGGAAGCTTTGGGAAATTCTGTCTGTTATCAAGAATGATCTGTGTGTATATTTATATATATATATATATATATATATATATATATATATATATATATATATATATATATATATATATATATATATATATATATATATATATATATATATATATATATATATATATATATATATATATATATATATATATATATATCCCTGGGGATAGGGGAGAAAGAATACTTCCCACGTATTACCTGCGTGTCGTAGAAGGCGACTAAAAGGGAAGGGAGCGGGGGGCTGGAAATCCTCCCCTCTCTTTTTTTTTTTTTTTTTTTTTTTTTTTTTTTTCAAAAGAAGGAACAGAGAAGGGGGCCAGGTGAGGGTATTCCCTCAAAGGCCCAGTCCTCTGTTCTTAACGCTACCTCGCTATCGCGGGAAATGGCGAATAGTATAAAAAAAAAAAAAATATATATATATATATATTTTCCCTGGGGATAGGGGAGTAAGAATACTTCCCACGTATTCCCTGCGTGTCGTAGAAGGCGACTAAAAGGGGAGGGAGCGGGGGGTTGGAAACCCTCCCCTCTCAATTTTTTTTAATTTTCCAAAAGAAGGAAAAGAGAAGGGGGCCAGGTGAGGATATTCCCTCAATGGCCCAGTCCTCTGTTCTTAACGCTACCTCGCTAACGCGGGAAATGGCGAATAGTTTGAAAAAAAAAAAAAAAAAATATATATAAATGATACTTTGGTTAAATTGATGAAAACTACTATTGACGTTTGTGTCATTTTTTATTTCATTTCAAGCTAGAAGTTTCAGTTTTCTAAATTGTTTCTTACATTTTCCATATGTATATATATATATATATATATATATATATATATATATATATATATATATATATATATATATATATATATATATATATATATATATATATATATATATACATATATATATATATATATATATATATATATATATATATATATATATATATATATATATATATATATATATATATATATATATATATATATAATTTTTAATTTTCCAAAAGAAGGAACAGAGAATTGGGCCTGGTGAGGGTATTCCCTCAAAGGCCCAGTCCTCTGTTCTTAACGCTACCTCGCTAATGCGGGAAATGGCGAATAGTTTGAAAGAAAAAGAAAAGATATATATATATATATATATATATATATTTATTTATATTTATTTATTATACTTTGTCGCTGTCTCCCGCGTTCGCGAGGTAGCGCAAGGAAACAGACGAAAGAAATGGCCCAACCCACCCCCCATACACATGTATATACATACGTCCACACACGCAAATATACATACCTACACAGCTTTCCATGGCTTACCCCAGACGCTTCACATGCCTTGATTCAATCCACTGACAGCACGTCAACCCCGGTATACCACATCGCTCCAATTCACTCTATTCCTTGCCCTCCTTTCACCCTCCTGCATGTTCAGGCCCCGATCACACAAAATCTTTTTCACTCCATCTTTCCACCAACAATTTGGTCTCCCTCTTCTCCTCGTTCCCTCCACCTCCGACACATATATCCTCTTGGTCAATCTTTCCTCACTCATTCTCTCCATGTGCCCAAACCACTTCAAAACAGCCTCTCCTGCTCTCTCAACCACGATCTTTTTATTTCCACACATCTCTCTTACCCTTACGTTACTCACTCGATCAAACCACCTCACACCACACATTGTCCTCAAACATCTCAATTCCAGCACATCCATCCTCCTGCGCACAACTCTATCCCACGCCTCGCAACCATACAACATTGTTGGAACCACTATTCCTTCAAACATACCCATTTTTGCTTTCCGAGATAATGTTCTCGACTTCCACACATTCTTCAAGGCCCCCAGAATTTTCGCCCCCTCCCCCACCCTATGATCCACTTCCGCTTCCATGGTTCCATCCGCTGCCAGATCCACTCCCAGATATCTAAAACACTTCACTTCCTCCAGGTTTTCTCCATTCAAACTCACCTCCCAATTGACTTGACCCTCAACCCTACTGTACCTAATAACCTTGCTCTTATTCACATTTACTCTTAACTTTCTTCTTCCACACACTTTACCAAACTCAGTCACCAGCTTCTGCAGTTTCTCACATGAATCAGCCACCAGCGCTGTATCATCAGCGAACAACAACTGACTCACTTCCCAAGCTCTCTCATCCCCAACAGACTTCATACTTGCCCCTCTTTCCAAAACTCTTGCATTTACCTCCCTAACAACCCCATCCATAAACAAATTAAACAACCATGGAGACATCATACACCCCTGCCGCAAACCTACATTCACTGAGAACCAATCACTTTCCTCTCTTCCTACACGTACACATGCCTTACATCCTCGATAAAAACTTTTCACTGCTGCTAACAACTTTCCTCCCACACCATATATTCTTAATACCTACCACAGAGCATCTCTATCAACTCTATCATATGCCTTCTCCAGACCCATAAATGCTACATACAAATCCATTTGCTTTTCTAAGTATTTCTCACATACATTCTTCAAAGCAAACACCTGATCCACACATCCTCTACCACTTCTGAAACCACACTGCTCTTCCCCAATCTGATGCTCTGTACATGCCTTCACCCTCTCAATCAGTGATGGATTGCGCAAAAGATGCTTGTGGCATGAGAAGAGTGGGAGGTGGGTTGATTACAAAGGGTAGTGAGTGGTGGGATGAAGAAGTAAGAGTATTAGTGAAAGAGAAGAGAGAGGCATTTGGACAATTTTTGCAGGGAAAAAATGCAATTGAGTGGGAGATGTATAAAAGAAAGAGACAGGAGGTCAAGAGAAAGGTGCAAGAGGTGAAAAAAGGGCAAATGAGAGTTGGGGTGAGAGAGTATCATTAAATTTTAGGGAGAATAAAAAGATGTTCTGGAAGGAGGTAAATAAAGTGCGTAAGACAAGGGAGCAAATGGGAACTTCAGTGAAGGGCGCAAATGGGGAGGTGATAACAAGTAGTGGTGATGTGAGAAGGAGATGGAGTGAGTATTTTGAAGGTTTGTTGAATATGTTTGATGATAGAGTGGCAGATATAGGGTGTTTTGGTCGAGGTGGTGTGCAAAGTGAGAGGGTTAGGGAAAATGATTTGGTAAACAGAGAAGAGGTAGTGAAAGCTTTGCGGAAGATGAAAGCCGGCAAGGCAGCAGGTTTGGATGGTATTGCAGTGGAATTTATTAAAAAAGGGGGTGACTGTATTGTTGACTGGTTGGTAAGGTTATTTAATGTATGTATGACTCATGGTGAGGTGCCTGAGGATTGGCGGAATGCGTGCATAGTGCCATTGTACAAAGGCAAAGGGGATAAGAGTGAGTGATCAAATTATAGAGGTATAAGTTTGTTGAGTATTCCTGGTAAATTACATATATATATATATATATATATATATATATATATATATATATATATATATATATATATATATATATATATATATATATATATATATATATATATATATATATATATATATATATATATATATATATATATATATATATATATATATATATATATTGTTCTTCGCTGATGATACAGCGCTGGTGACTGATTCATGTGAGAAACTGCAGAAGCTGGTGACTGAGTTTGGTAAAGTGTGTGAAAGAAGAAAGTTAAGAGTAAATGTGAATAAGAGCAAGGTTATTAGGTACAGTAGGGTTGAGGGTCAATTCATGTGGGAGGTGAGTTTGAATGGAGAAAAACTGGAGGAAGTGAAGTGTTTTAGATATCTGGGAGTGGATCTGGCAGCGGATGGAACCATGGAAGCGGAAGTGGATCATAGGGTGGGGGAGGGGGCGAAAATTCTGGGAGCCTTGAAAAATGTGTGGAAGTCGAGAACATTACCTCGGAAAGCAAAAATGGGTATGTTTGAAGGAATAGTGGTTCCAACAATGTTGTATGGTTGCGAGGCGTGGACTATGGATAGAGTTGTGCGCAGGAGGGTGGATGTGCTAGAAATGAGATGTTTGAGTACAATATGTGGTGTGAGGTGGTTTGATCGAGTAAGTAACGTAAGGGGAAGAGAGATGTGTGGAAATAAAAAGAGCGAGGTTGAGAGAGCAGAAGAGGGTGTTTTGAAATGGTTTGGTCACACAGAGAGAATGAGTGAGGAAAGATTGACCAAGAGGATATATGTGTCGGAGGTGGAGGGAACGAGGAGAAAAGGGAGACCAAATTGGAGGTGGAAAGATGGAGTGAAAAAGATTTTGTGTGATCGGGGCCTGAACATGCAGGAGGGTGAAAGAAGGGCAAAGAATAAAGTGAATTGGAGCGATGTGGTATACCGGGGTTGACGTGCTGTCAGTGGATTGAATCAAGGCATGTGTATGGGGGTAGTTTGGGCCATTTCTTTCGTCTGTTTCCTTGCGCTACCTCGCAAACGCGGGAGACAGCGACAAATCAAAAAAAAATATATATATGTATATATATATATATATTATCCCTGGGGATAGGGGTGAAAGAATACTTCCCACGCATTAATCGCGTGTCGTAGAAGGCGACTAGAGGGGACGGGAGCGGGGGGCCAGAAATCCTCCCCTCCTTGTATTTTTAACTTTCTAAAAGGGGAAACAGAAGAAGGAGTCACGCGTGGAGTGCTCATTCTCCTCGAAGGCTCAGACTGGGGTGTCTAAATGTATGCGGATGTAACCAAGATGTGAAAAAAGGAGAGATAGGTAGTATGTTTGAGGAAAGGAACCTGGATGTTTTGGCTCTGAGTGAAACGAAGCTCAAGGGTAAAGGGGAAGAGTGGTTTGGGAATGTCTTGGGAGTAAACTCGGGGGTTAGTGAGAGGGCAAGAGCAAGGGAAGGAGTAGCAGTACTTCTGAAACAGGAGTTGTGGGAGTATGTGATAGAATGTAAGAAAGTAAATTCTCGATTAATATGGGTAAAACTGAAAGTTGATGGAGAGAACTGGGTGATTATTGGCGCATATGCACCTGGGTATGAGAAGAAAGATCATGAGAGGCAAATCTTTTGGGAGCAGCTGAAGAAGTGTGTTAGTGGTTTTGATGCACGAGACCGGGTTATAGTGATGGGTGATTTGAATGCAAAGGTGAGTAATGTGGCAGTTGAGGGAATAATTTGTATACATGGGGTGTTCAGTGTTGTAAATGGAAATGGTGAAGAGCTTGTAGATTTATGTGCTGAAAAAGGAATGGTGATTGGGAATACCTGGTTTAAAAAGCAAGGTATAAATAAGCATACGTATGTAAGTAGGAGAGATGGCCAAAGAGCGTTATTGGATTACGTGTTAATTGACAGGCGCGCGAAAGAGAGACTTTTGGATGTTAATATGCTGAGAGGTGCAACTGGAGGGATGTCTGATCATTATCTTGTGGAGGCTAAGGTGAAGATTTGTATGGGTTTTCAGAAAAGAAGAGTGAATGTTGGGATGAAGAGGGTGGTGAGAGTAAGTGAGCTTGGGAAGGAGACTTGTGTGAGGAAGTACCAGGAGAGACTGAGTACAGAATGGAAAAAGGTGAGAACAATGGAAGTAAGGGGAGTTGGGGAGGAATGGGATGTATTTAGGGAATCAGTGATGGATTGCGCAAAAGATGCTTGTGGCATGAGAAGAGTGGGAGGTGGGTTGATTAGAAAGGGTAGTGAGTGGTGGGATGAGGAAGTAAGATTATTAGTGAAAGAGAAGAGAGAGACATTTGGACGATTTTTGCAGGGAAAAAATGCAATTGAGTGGGAGATATATAAAATAAAGAGACAGGAGGTCAAGAGAAAGGTATAAGAGGTGAAAAAGAGAGCAAATGAGAGTTGGGGTGAGAGAGTATCATTAAATTTTAGGGAGAATAAAAAGATGTTTTGGAAGGAGGTAAATAAAGTGCGTAAGACAAGGGAGCAAATGGCAACTTCAATGAAGGGCGCAAATGGGAAGGTGATAACAAGTAGTGGTGATGTGAGAAGGAGATGGAGTGAGTATTTTGAAGGTTTGTTGAATGTGTTTGATGACATAGTGGCAGATATAGGTTATTTTGGTCGAGGTGGTGTGCAAAGTGAGAGGGTTAGGGAAAATGATTTGGTAATGAGAGATGAGGTAGTAAAAGCTTTGCGGAAGTTGAAAGCCGGCAAGGCAGCAGGTTTGGATGGTATTGCAGTGGAATTTATTAAAAAAGTGGGTGACTGTATTGTTGACTGGTTGGTAAGGTTATTTAATGTATGTATGACTCATGGTGAGGTGCCTGAGGATTGGCGGAATGCGTGCATAGTGCCATTGTACAAAGGCAAAGGGGATAAGAGTGAGTGCTCAAATAACAGAGGTATAAGTTTGTTGAGTATTCCTGGTAAATTATATGGGAGGGTATTGATTGAGAGGGTGAATGCATGTACAGAGCATCAGATTGGGGAAGAGCAGTGTGGTTTCAGAGGTGGTAGAGGATATGTGGATCAGGTGTTTGCTTTGAAGAATGTATGTGAGAAATACATAGAAAAGCAAATGGATTTGTATGTAGCATTTATGGATCTGGAGAAGGCATATAATAGAGTTGATAGAGATGCTCTGTGGAAGGTATTAAGAATATATGGTGTGGGAGGCAAGTTGTTGGAAGCAGTGAAAAGTTTTTATCGAGGATGTAAGGCATGTGTACGTGTAGGAAGAGACGAAAGTGATTGGTTCTCAGTGAATGTAGGGTTGCGGCTGGGGTGTGTGAAGTCTCAATGGTTGTTTAATTTGTTTATGGATGAGGTTGTTAGGGAGGTGAATGCAAGAGTTTTGGAAAGAGGGCAAGTATCAAGTATGAAGTCTGTTGTGGATGAGAGAGCTTGGAAGAGAGTCAGTTGTTGTTCGCTGATGATACAGCGTTGGTGGCTGATTCATGTGAGAAACTGCAGAAGCTGGTGACTGAGTTTGGTAAAGTGTGTGAGAGAAGAAAGTTAAGAGTAAATGTGAATAAGAGGAAGGTTATTAGGTACAGTAGGGTTGAGGGTCAAGTCAATTGGGAGGTAAGTTTGAATGGAGAAAAACTGGAGGAATTAAAGTGTTTTAGATATCTGCGAGTGGATCTGGCAGCGGATGGAACCATGGAAGCGGA
>NC_092292.1:6741375-6810975 GCF_036320965.1 Panulirus ornatus | reverse complement strand
ATACTTATTGTTATTATTATAATTATCATCATTTTTATCATTATTATTGTTATTATTATTATCATGATTATTATCATTGTTATTATTATCATTATTATTATTATTATTATTATTATTATCAATATCATTATCATTATTATTATTATTATTATTATCATGATTATCATTATTGTTATTATCAATATCATCATTATTACTACTAGCCATAATCATTAACATCATTATTATCATTATCATATTAACACCTTTGACAGTATTCCAATTTTATCAAAATTTTCATTCTTTTATTACTTTTAATTATTTTTGATACTATGCTGATTATAAGATTACATTCATCTATTATAATTTCATTACCATAGTTATCACTACAATTACTTGTCATCCAGGATAGGCCTGCCGTCTCTTTGCTTCATGTTACATGAAGGAAACCAATGAGAAATGTTAGAGAATGGCTCACAGTTGTAAGTAACAGTAAGATATAAGGAACCTTACCATTCCCAATTTCTTTGTGACAACTCTGCCAAAGGGATGTATGCCTTTTGTGAAGGGATTCATAACATGGTCACATTTACTTGAACTTCTCACTTTCCTATAAGATCATCCCTCAGACGATTTAGTTCTGCAAGATATTTTTTCTGTTTCCTATACGGCGTGTGGTCAGAGAGAGTGAAGGGCAGGGAAACAGCCTTTGGTTTGTTATCATTTTCTTTTACTGATTTCAAGAGACTAAATCTTTTTCCAGTGGTGTTAAGGTCAGACCGCTATGCTTGGAGCATAGAGTCTGTGTAGTCTGAGTACCTGTGAAACTCTTTGTAACTCTCATTATTCATTTGAATATCTGTAGATCCAAAAACCATTCTAAATAAGAATATATCTCAGTATTTCAAAATTGTCTGAAACAATTTTTCAACATACCTTTGACAACAATTTTTCAACATAACTTTTGACAACAGTTTCTCAACATAACCTTTGACAACAATTTTTCAACATAACCTTTGACAACAATTTTTCAACATAACCTTTGACTAAGTAGTGCTTATGATTTCTCTCCAACTTGCCACCACTGATTGAAATCTATCATTTATAGATGATCATCATTATGAAGTGATCACCTTGTGGTTTAACGTAAGAATGACAACCCTCGACACCATGTTCACTGATCTGGCATCACGTCTCTCCAGCAAAATGCGTCTCAACATATAGCAGCAACAGACCCTCAGCCTACGTCACCCTGTGTTGAGATGCACATGTCTGCCTGTATATGCTCAGCCAGGATATGGCTCATATTTTACACAAAATGTAGGAATTACTTGATGACAAGCCTGTAGACAGCCTACGTCTGGTCCTGTCAGCTTCGGCTGATATTTCGAAAACGAGTTAATGGTTTTAAACTTGATTCATCGACGAAGTTTCCATTGATGACAAAAAGAATCGAAAAAGACAATCAACAAAAGCGCATTGGCAACTGGTGATGAGAGGACTCAGCAAGCGTGGAGGATTTAGTTTAATTCGAATGAGAATTTTCCTATCTTGCTCAACCGTTCAAATTGAAAATCAACAATGAATCTTCATTTTAATGGAACAAAGAATTTCTATCACTGTTACAAGCAGTTACTAACAAAGGTTCTCACTTCACCAACCAATATAACAAGCCAAAGTATAGTAAGTCATATAACAAAACCAGTGATGCGCTCTGTACATTACGTGGCCTGAGCCAGGCGGCAGCAGAGAAGCTGCAGTAACAGCCAGCTGATCCATTAACCTCATCACCACCGGGAACAACTATTAAGATCACATTAAAACCACATTACAATTCCGAAAATCTCTAATGTTACATGATTAGGAAAACCTGTTTTCTTGTAACATATTTCAGTTATTTAGGATATATGTATAAAGTACATCTATAAAGTGCCATGAGAAATTGTGATAAATTTTATGATGGGCAGACTGGTAAGGATCTTTCTGTTAGACTTAAGCAATATACATATAGTATAAGAACGGGACAAGAATCAAATGTCTTGTTTAATCATGTTAAAAACTATGATCATTGTATTGACCGGAGTAATGCCATCTCAGTTATTAACTCTAACTCTATTATCAAGAGAAATATCATTGAATATTCTATTATAAAATACACAAAGAATTATCATCTTAATATTAGTGATGGTCTATACAAATTAGATAACATTATTGTTGATGAAATTTGTAAAAAGATAAGTTTATGAACACTTATTGTCTGTCTTGGACAATCGAATGTTTACCAAATGTCGTCCTAGTTTCGTCTCTTCGATGTATATCAACTGACTTAGATATCTCTCGTGTGTCTCCCCTGATGATGTGAATCATTACACGAAAGTGCACTTCGAAACTTATCTTGTTTCATTTTCCCCGTGCACTCAAAGGAATATATATATATATATATATATATATATATATATATATATATATATATATATATATATATATATATATATATATATATATATATATATATATATATATATATATATATATATATGTATATATATAGATGAAAGCCGGAAAGGCAGCAGGTTTGGATGGTTTTCCAATGGAATTTATTAAAAAAGAGGGTGACTGTATTGCTGACTTGTTGGTAAGGTTATTTGATGTATGTATGATTCATGATGAGGTGCCTGAGGATTGGCGGAATGCGTGCATAGTGCCATTGTACAAAGGCAAAGGGGATAAGAGTGAGCGCTCAAATTACAGAGGTATAAGTTTGTTGAGTATTCCAGGTAAATCATATGGGAGGGTATTGATTGAGAGGGTGAAGGCATGTACAGAGCATCAGATTGGGGAAGAGCAGTGTGGTTTCAGAAGTGGTAGAGGATGTGTGGATCAGGTGTTTGCTTTGAAGAATGTATGTGAGAAATACTTAGAAAAGCAAATGGATTTGTATGTAGCATTTATGGATCTGGAGAAGGCATATGATAGAGTTGATAGAGTCTCTGTGGAAGGGACTAAGAATATATGGTGTGTGAGGCAAGTTGTTAGAAGCAGTGAAAAGTTTTTATCGAGGCTGTAAGGCATGTGTACGTGTAGGAAGAGAGGAAAGTGATTGGTTCTCAGTGAATGTAGGTTTGCGGCAGGGGTGTGTGATGTCTCCATGGTTGTTTAATTTGTTTATGGATGGGGTTTTTAGGGAGGTGAATGCAAGAGTTTTGGAAAGAGGGGCAAGTATTAAGTCTGTTGGGGATGAGAGAGCTCAGGAAGTGAGTCAGTTGTTGTTCGCTGATGATACAGCGCTGGTGGCTGATTCATGTGAGAAACTGCAGAAGCTGGTGACTGAGTGTGGTAAAGTGTGTGAAAGAAGAAAGTTAAGAGTAAATGTGAATAAGAGCAAGGTTATTAGGTACAGTAGGATTGAGGGTCAAGTCAAATGGTAGGTGAGTTTCAATGGAGAAAAACTGGAGGAAGTAAAGTGTTTTAGATATCTGGGAGTGGATCTGGCAGCGGATGGAACCATGAAAGCGGAAGTGAATCATAGGGTGGGGGAGGGGGCGAAAATCCTGGGAGCCTTGAAGATTGTGTGAAAGTCGAGAACATTATCTCCGAAAGCAAAAATGGCTATGTTTGAAGGAATAGTGTTTCCAACAATGTTGTATGGTTGCGAGGCGTGGGCTATGGATAGAGTTGTGCGCAGGAGGGTTGATGTGCTAGAAACGAGATGTTTGAGGACAATATATGGTGTGAGGTGGTTTGATCGTGTAAGTAATGTAAGGGTAAAAGAGATGTGTGGAAATAAAAAGAGCGAGGTTGAGAGAGCAGAAGCGGGTGATTTGAAATGGTTTGGGCACATGGAGAGAATGAGTGAGGAGAGATTGACCAAGAGGATATATGTGTCGGGATGGAGGGAACGAGGAGAAGTGGGAGACCAAATTGGAGGTGGAAAGATGGAATGAAAAAGATTTTGAGTGATCGGGGCCTGAACCAGCAGGAGGGTGAAAGGCGGGCAAAGAATAGAGTGAATTGGATCGATGTGGTATACCGTGGTCGACGTGCTGTCAGTGGATTGAATCAGGGGCATTTGAAGCGTCTGGGGTAAACCATGGAAAGTTGTGTTGGGCCTGGATGTGGAAAGGGAGCTGTGGTTTCGGGCATTATTGCATGACAGCTAGAGACTGAGTGTGAACGAATGGGGCCTTTGTTGTCTTTTCCTAGCGCTACCTCGCACACATGAGGGGGGAGGGGGATGTTACTCCATGTGTGGCGAGGTGGCGATGGGAATGAATAAATGCAGACAGTGTGAACTGTGTGCTTGTGTATATATGTATGTGTCTGTGTATATATATATATATATATATATATATATATATATATATATATATATATATATATATATATATATATATATATATATATATATGTGTACATTGAGATGTATGGGCATGTATATTTGCGTGTGTGGACGTGTATGTATATACATGTGTATGGGGGTGGGTTGGGCCATTTCTTTCGTCTGTTTCCTTGCGCTACCTCGCAAACGCGGGAGACAGCGACAAAACAAAATAAAAAATAATATATAACATAATAATATAATAATATATACTGCGAGGTATATTATTACACACACACACACACACACACACACACACACACACACACACACACACACACACACACACACGTCCACACACGCAAACATAGACACCCACACATCCCAACGTACACACATATATACACACACAAACACACACATATACACACATACAGACAATTCACACTGTTTGCCCCTACTCACCCCCATCGCCACCCCGCCACACACGGAATAACATCCCCCTCCCCCCTCATATGCGCGAGGCAGGGCCAGGAAAAGACAACAAAGGCTCCATTCGCTCACATTCAGTCTCCAGCTGTCATGCAATAATGCCCGAAACCACAGCTCCCTTTCCACATCCAGGCCCCAAAGAACTTTAGATGGTTTAACCCAGACGCTTCATATGCCCTGATTCAATCCATTGACAGCACGTAGACCCCGGTATACCACATCGATCCAATTCACTCTATTCCTTGCCCGCCTTTCACCCTCCTGCATGTGCGATCCAATTCACTCTATTCCTTGCCTGCCTTTTACCCTCCTGCATGTTCTGGCCCCGATCACTCAAAATCTTTTTCACTCCATTTTTCCAAATGGCGTCCTAGCTTCGTCTCTTCGATGTATATCAATTGATTGTTGTACTTCTCTCTTGTGTCTCCCCTGATGATGTGATTATTACACGAAAGTGCACTTGGGAGCTTTTCGTGTTTCATTTTCCCCGTGGACTCATAGGAATATCTTGATCACGCGCAAAATTGTGATCCTTTCCAATATATATATATATATATATATATATATATATATATATATATAGGGGATAGGGGTGAAAGAATACTTCCCACGTATTCCTCGCGTGTCGTAGAAAGCGACTAGAGGGGACGGGAGCGGGGGGCCGGAAATCCTCCCCTCCTTGTATTAACTTTCTAAAATGGGAAACAGAAGAAGGAGTCACGCGGGGAGTGATCATCCTCCTCGAAGGCTCAGAGTGGGGTGCCTAAATGTGTGTGGATGTAACCAAGATGTGAAAAAAGGAGAGATAGGTAGTATGTTTGAGGAAAGGAACGTGGATGTTTTGGCTCTGAGTGAAACGAAGCTCAAGGGTAAAGGGGAAGAGTGGTTTGGAAATGTCTGGGGAGTGAAGTCAGGGGTTAGTGAGAGGACAAGAGCAAGGGAAGGAGTAGCAATACTCCTGAAACAGGAGTTGTGGGAGTATGTGATAGAATGTAAGAAAGTAAATTCTCGATTAATATGGGTAAAATTGAAAGTTGATGGAGAGAGGTGGGTGATTATTGGTGCATATGCACCTGGGCATGAGAAGAAAGATCATGAGAGGCAAGTGTTTTGGGAGCAGCTAAATGAGTGTGTTAGCGGTTTTGATGCACGAGACCGGGTTATAGTGATGGGTGATTTGAATGCAAAGGTGAGTAATGTGGCAGTTGAGGGAATAATTGGTATGCATGGGGTGTTCAGTGTTGTAAATGGAAATGGTGAAGAGCTTGTAGATTTATGTGCTGAAAAAGGACTGATGATTGGGAATACCTGGTTTAAAAAGCGAGATATACATAAGTATACTTATGTAAGTAGGAGAGATGGCCAGAGAGCGTTATTGGATTACGTGTTAATTGACAGGCGTGCGAAAGAGAGACTTTTGGATGTTAATGTGCTGAGAGGTGCAACTGGAGGGATGTCTGATCATTATCTTGTGGAGGCTAAGGTGAAGATTAGTATGGGTTTTCAGAAAAGAGGAGTGAATGTTGGGGTGAAGAAGGTGGTGAGAGTAAGTGAGCTTGGGAAGGAGACCTGTGTGGAGAAGTACCAGGAGAGACTGTGTACAGAATGGAAAAAGGTGAGAACAATGGAAGTAAGGGGAGTGGGGGAGGAGTGGGATGTATTTAGGGAATCAGTGATGGATTGCGCAAAAGATGCTTGTGGCATGAGAAGAGTGGGAGGTGGGCTGTTTAGAAAGGGTGGTGAGTGGTGGGATGAAGAAGTGAGAGTATTAGTGAAAGAGAAGAGAGAGGCATTTGGACGATTTTTGCAGGGAAAAAATGCAATTGAGTGGGAGAAGTATAAAAGAAAGAGACAGGAGGTCAAGAGAAAGGTGCAAGAGGTGAAAAAAGGGGCAAATGAGAGTTGGGGTGAGAGACTATCAGTAAATTTTAGGGAGAATAAAAAGATGTTCTGGAAGGAGGTAAATAGGGTGCGTAAGACAAGGGAGCAAATGGGAACTTCAGTGAAGGGCGTAAATGGGGAGGTGATAACAAGTAGTGGTGATGTGAGAAGGAGATGGAATGAGTATTTTGAAGGTTTGTTGAATGTGTCTGATGACAGAGTGGCAGATATAGGGTGTTTTGGTCGAGGTGGTGTGCAAAGTGAGAGGGTTAGGGAAAATGATTTGGTAAACAGAGAAGAGGTAGTAAAAGCTTTGCGGAAGATGAAAGCCGGCAAGGCAGCAGGTTTGGATGGTATTGCAGTGGAATTTATTAAAAAAGGGGGTGACTGTATTGTTGACTGGTTGGTAAGGTTATTTAATGTATGTATGACTCATGGTGAGGTGCCTGAGGATTGGCGGAATGCGTGCATAGTGCCATTGTACAAAGGCAAAGGGGATAGGAGTGAGTGCTCAAATTACAGAGGTATAAGTTTGTTGAGTATTCCTGGTAAATTATATGGGAGGGTATTGATTGAGAGGGTGAAGGCATGTACAGAGCATCAGATTGGGGAAGAGCAGTGTGGTTTCAGAAGTGGTAGAGGATGTGTGGATCAGGTGTTTGCTTTGAAGAATGTATGTGAGAAATACTTAGAAAAGCAAATGGATTTGTATGTAGCATTTATGGATCTGGAGAAGGCATATGATAGAGTTGATAGAGATGCTCTGTGGAAGGTATTAAGAATATATGGTGTGGGAGGCAAGTTGTTAGAAGCAGTGAAAAGTTTTTATCGAGGATGTAAGGCATGTGTACGTGTAGGAAGAGAGGAAAGTGATTGGTTCTCAGTGAATGTAGGTTTGCGGCAGGGGTGTGTGATGTCTCCATGGTTGTTTAATTTGTTTATGGATGGGGTTGTTAGGGAGGTAAATGCAAGAGTCTTGGAAAGAGGGGCAAGTATGAAGTCTGTTGGGGATGAGAGAGCTTGGGAAGTGAGTCAGTTGTTGTTCGCTGATGATACAGCGCTGGTGGCTGATTCATGTGAGAAACTGCAGAAGCTGGTGACTGAGTTTGGTAAAGTGTGTGGAAGAAGAAAGTTAAGAGTAAATGTGAATAAGAGCAAGGTTATTAGGTACAGTAGGGTTGAGGGTCAAGTCAATTGGGAGGTGAGTTTGAATGGTGAAAAACTGGAGGAAGTGAAGTGTTTTAGATATCTGGGAGTGGATCTGTCAGCGGATGGAACCATGGAAGCGGAAGTGGATCATAGGGTGGGGGAGGGGGCGAAAATTTTGGGAGCCTTGAAAAATGTGTGGAAGTCGAGAACATTATCTCGGAAAGCAAAAATGGGTATGTTTGAAGGAATAGTGGTTCCAACAATGTTGTATGGTTGCGAGGCGTGGGCTATGGATAGAGTTGTGCGCAGGAGGATGGATGTGCTGGAAATGAGATGTTTGAGGACAATGTGTGGTGTGAGGTGGTTTGATCGAGTAAGTAACGTAAGGGTAAGAGAGATGTGTGGAAATAAAAAGAGCGTGGTTGAGAGAGCAGAAGAGGGTGTTTTGAAATGGTTTGGGCACATGGAGAGAATGAGTGAGGAGAAGATTGACCAAGAGGATATATGTGTCGGAGGTGGAGGGAACGAGGAGAAGAGGGAGACCAAATTGGAGGTGGAAAGATGGAGTGAAAAGGATTTTGTGTGATCGGGGCCTGAACATGCAGGAGGGTGAAAGGAGGGCAAGGAATAGAGTGAATTGGAGCGATGTGGTATACAGGGGTTGACGTGCTGTCAGTGGATTGAATCAAGGCATGTGAAGCGTCTGGGGTAAACCATGGAAAGCTGTGTAGGTATGTATATTTGCGTGTGTGGACGTGTGTATGTACATGTGTATGGGGGGGGGGGTTGGGCCATTTCTTTCGTCTGTTTCCTTGCGCTACCTCGCAAACGCGGGAGACATCGACAAAGTATAAAAAAAAAAAAAAAAAAAAAAAAAAAAAATATATATATATATATATATATATATATATATATATATATATATATATATATATATATATATATATACATATATATATATATATATATATATATTTTGTCTTGCTTTGTCGCTGTCTCCCGCGTTTGCGAGGTAGCGCAACGAAACAGACGAAAGAAATGGCCCAACCCACCCCCATACACATGTATATACATACGTCCACACACGCAAATATACATACCTACACAGCTTTCCATGGTTTACCCCAGACGCTTCACATGCCCTGATTCAATCCACTGACAGCACGTCAACCCCGGTATACCACATCGATCCAATTCACTCTATTCCTTGCCCTCCTTTCACCCTCCTGCATGTTCAGGCCCCGATCACACAAAATCTTTTTCACTCCATCTTTCCACCTCCAATTTGGTCTCCCTCTTCTCCTCGTTCCCTCCACCTCCGACACATATATCCTCTTGGTCAATCTTTCCTCACTCATTCTCTCCATGTGACCAAACCATTTCAAAACACCCTCTTCTGCTCTCTCAACCACGCTCTTTTTATTTCCACACATCTCTCTTACCCTTACGTTACTTACTCGATCAAACCACCTCACACCACACATTGTCCTCAAACATCTCATTTCCAGCACATCCATCCTCCTGCGCACAACTCTATCCATAGTCCACGCCTCGCAACCATACAACATTGTTGGAACCACTATTCCTTCAAACATACCCATTTTTGCTTTCCGAGATAATGTTCTCGACTTCCACACATTCTTCAAGGCTCCCAGAATTTTCGCCCCCTCCCCCACCCTATGATCCACTTCCGCTTCCATGGTTCCATCCGCTGCCAGATCCACTCCCAGATATCTAAAACACTTCACTTCCTCCAGTTTTTCTCCATTCAAACTCACCTCCCAATTGACTTGACCCTCAACCCGACTGTACCTAATAACCTTGCTCTTATTCACATTTACTCTTAACTTTCTTCTTTCACACACTTTACCAAACTCAGTCACCAGCTTCTGCAGTTTCAGCGAACAACAACTGACTCACTTCCAGAGCTCT
Source organism: Panulirus ornatus (assembly GCF_036320965.1). Classification (NCBI taxonomy): domain Eukaryota; kingdom Metazoa; phylum Arthropoda; class Malacostraca; order Decapoda; family Palinuridae; genus Panulirus; species Panulirus ornatus. Next base: position 6,801,224 of record NC_092292.1, on the reverse strand, counting down.
CTCATCCCCAACAGACTTCATACTTGCCCCTCTTTCCAAAACTCTTGCATTCACCTCCCTAACAACCCCATCCATAAACAAATTAAACAACCATGGAGACATCACACACCCCTGCCGCAAACCTACATTCACTGAGAACCAATCACTTTCCTCTCTTCCTACACGTACACATGCCTTACATCCTCGATAAAAACTTTTCACTGCTTCTAACAACTTGCCTCCCACACCATATATTCATAATACCTTCCACAAAGCATCTCTATCAACTCTATCATATGCCTTCTCCAGATCCATAAATGCTACATACAAATCCATTTGCTTTTCTAAGTATTTCTCAAATACATTCTTCAAAGCAAACACCTGATCCACACATCCTCTACCACTTCTGAAACCACACTGCTCTTCCCCAATCTGATGCTCTGTACATGCCTTCACCCTCTCAATCAATACCCTCCCATATAATTTGCCAGGAATACTCAACAAACTTATACCTCTGTAATTTATATATATGAGGAAGTACCAGGAGAGACTGAGTACAGAATGGAAAAAGGTGAGAAGAATGGAAGTAAGGGGAGTGGGGGAGGAATGGGATTTATTTAGGAAATCAGTGATGGATTGCGTAAAAGATGCTTGTGGCGTGAGAAGAGTGGGAGGTGGGTTGATTAGAAAGGGTAGTGAGTGGTGGGATGAAGAAGTAAGATTATTAGTGAAAGAGAAGAGAAAGGCATTTGGACGATTTTTGCAGGGAAAAAATGCAATTGAGTGGGAGATGTATAAAAGAAAGAGACAGGAGGTCAAGAGAAAGGTGCAAGAGGTGAAAAAGAGGGCAAATGAGAGTTGGGGTGAGAGAGTATCATTAAATTTTAGGGAGAATAAAAAGATGTTCTGGAAGGAGGTAAATAAAGTGCGTAAGACAAGGGAGCGAATAGGAACTTCAGTGAAGGGCGCAAATGGGGAGGTGATAACAAGTAGTGGTGATGTGAGGAGATGGAGTGAGTATTTTGAAGGTTTGTTGAATGTGTTTGATGATAGAGTGGCAGATATAGGGTGTTTTGGTCGAGGTGGTGTGCAAAGTGAGAGGGTTAGGGAAAATGATTTGGTAAACAGAGAAGATGTAGTAAAAGCTTTGCGGAATATATATATATATATATATATATATATATATATATATATATATATATATGTACTTCTCCACACATCTTGTGTCTCGTTTTCGGCTGGCTATTAAGGCAATACTGAGGTGGTGAACGTTTATGTATTGCTGGTGTGTTGGTTCGGTGGTGGCTGTATTTTGCGTTGTTGTTGTTGTTGAACCATCATAGTTTTCATTATGCAATTATCTTGTGGTCAGGACTGTTGTTGATAACTCGTAATTGTCATTGTTCTGGCTGAGCTGCTGCAGTTACTGGTTAGGCTACCGCTGTAATTCCTCTTGCCTTAGCCAGAGCTGCTCCTGTGATCTTGGCCACAGCGACTGTTACTTCTGGTGTCACTAAACTCATGGCTACTTCTTGTGTAGGTATGTGGGTTTCTCACGTTCCCATCTTACAATCTTCCCTTCGTTCACCCATAGAGAAGGGATAAAAACTATTATCAGAACTCTCCATAATTATCATCGAATGTAGAGACTATGATTAGAATAAAGATATCTAAATTCATGGAAATTTTCGTATCAAATAACTAAATGTTTTCTTTTCGTTTTTTTCTGATGGAGGATGCCAGGGAAGAATGACAGCTGGAAGTCCTGTTGATTATTGTTAACATAATAAAGTTTGTGAAGTTACTCCTGGTCCCTCAAAGAATTTTTTTTTCTTACATTTCCTCTCTCTCTCTCTCTCTCTCTCTCTCTCTCTCTCTCTCTCTCTCTCTCTCTCTCTCTCTCTCTCTCTCTCTCTCTCTCTCTCTCTCTCTCTCTCTCTCTCTCTCTCTCTCTCTCTCTCTCTCTCTCTCTCAACAAATAGCCTGTTCATTTTCGTTAACGTGCAGGTCAGTGTTCTTACATTTTTTAAGGATATTACCACATAGTTTTCAACTATTTCTCTAAATAAATCAATGAGACCAAAGTCAAAATTCATCTAAATTCTAACTTCTATCCTCGCGTCAGGTCGATCATGATTATAGAGCCGAGCGTAACTCAAGATAAATCATGACTGGACTGTAAGGATGTGCTGGAACATGTCAGTCACTGGCAACTCCTTCCGGTCCTGTTAGACAATAGAAACAAACGTGTTTGCTGCACCACAATTGTCTTGATACATACCATCACGATAGATCTTTATTGAGCATCACTACGACGGCCCCTCGTTGTTCTGCCCTTTTGTTTGTCACATAACTGCGTTACTTTCCTGTACTTCGGTGAGCATCAGCTGGAGCAACGTCACTGTGGATGCCACCATCCTCCCCACGCGAGCTGGAGACACGAAACCTACCGACCATGTCTCTCGTGGTCTTCCGTGCACATACACTTAGTCAGACTATCTTCCCCTCTCTCCAAACGAATAGGGTCGAAGGTTTCAACTGGGCGTAACGTGATAAACCACATCTTGTGTATCAACAAAGACACAACGGAGAACGAAAAACTCATATGCTTTGTGCTACAGATGACAACTTTATCAATTTTAGATCCTTGGTATCCTGGAAAGTATTAGGTTAATGAAAAGAATATTCTGTGTCTTACCTTTTTGAATGTGAGTGAACTGGTCTTGTCAGTTGTAGCTAAAATGGTTGACTCGTATTGATTTTCCTCGTGCTGTCTATCCATAAGGAAATGAAGGACAAAATACACCAGCTTTTACAACGCCTTCCATGGGATAAGAGAGCGTAGCGAGGCGTGTGGTGCCACGTGGTGCCTGACCCACTGGACAGTGATCAAGTTACAGCTTACTTGTATGGCGCGCCTATCACCCTGATGGTAGGGGAGGGTAGGGGAGGGAGGGCGGAGGTTGGGAGAGAAAGGAAGGGAAGAAGAGGGAGGTGGAGGGACTGGAAGGGGAAGAGGATCACACAGGAAGACATACAGGACCTAGGAGTAAACAAAAGGAAATGCCAGAACGGGAAGCATTTGTAAAACAGGAATTTCGTACACAGAAACTATTTGTTATTAATCTTTTCTCTGTTTTCTCTTTATAACGCACACATAACAACTCAGCTAATAATTGTTCACACATTCAGTCATTAGCCAAGATTTATCACTCTTAAAAAATGAGAAAATATAATAATGATGCTCTCGGCATTTTCCCGTTATGTAGTGTGAGCAGGATGTGTATTATGAGGTGACCTGTCACACTTCATGGCTGTTGGCTCAGTTGCTGTTAATTTAACGAACTCACAGTGCAAGGATGACCCCTCCAGCTGTGCAATGATACTTGCCCAGTACTGTACTCACATTTCTATAGGCAGTCCGATCCCTTACCAATGACCGTGCCAGTTATTTACCAACTTTTTCTTGTCGTCAATATAGGCCGTCCAAATACTTCAAGACTTCAGTAATTCCTTGACAGTAAGGATGAAGGTAAGGTGAGGACCGGGACTTGCAAGAATGTATATTTGTCTGGTAACTGGAGAATGTATATCTAGTACTTGTATAGTTAGTCAGGTTCTACTAATGGAACACGCCTTACTGCTGCACAGTCGCTGTGGTTATTGTTATACTCCAAACTGCCAGTTGACTTGAGGGATGACCAGAGTCTTTGTTGTTGATGGTATTGTTAGAGTTGTTACTATTACTGTGATGATGCAGTTGTTCTTCTTGTTATTGATGCTGCTGTTGTTGTTGTTGTCACTTGGCCTGCAGCTTATTTTCTTACTGAATGGGATACAGCTACTATATCTAATACAGTTACAAATCCTGACAATGCTGGCTGGTGTTATTACTGGAGAGGATACAGCTGATGTGATTATTATGGTTAAACCTACTAGCACTGCTCATGCTGGTACTGGAGGGGATACAGCATCTGTGTTGATTGTGGTTACAACTGCTGGTGTTGTCACTGAAGGGGACACAGCTGCTGTGTTCCATACGGTTACAGTTTCTCTTAGTGGTGGAGTTGTTACTGGAAGGAATACAGCTGCTGTATTCATTACTGTTAGTGGTGGAGTTGTTACTGGAAGGAATACAGCTGCTGTATTCATTACTGTTACAATTTCTGGTAGTGATGGTGTTCTTACCACGGCTGCTTCTGCTTTGATCATGGCAACCACTGCTTGAGTATCTACAACTGTTGTAACTGTTGCGTCAGTGAAATCTGTTGTCTCTACTACTCTGGCCACATCTGTTGTTACTCCTGCTGTGGCCATTCCTGTTGTCACTACTATTGTGGCCACACCTGTTGTTACTCCTCCTGTGGCCACAGTTGTTGTTACAACTGATGTGACCACAATTGTTGCTACAAGTGTTGTGGCCACATCCTTTGTCAATGCTGTTTCTATACTAGGTGGCCGCATCTGTTATCATTACTCGTGTGAACAGACCTGCTCTCAGTGCTGATATGGAGACATGTGTTTTCATTGCAGGTGTGTCAATATGTTTTGTTACCACTGACGTGGTCATATCTTTCGTCACTGCTAAGGTGGCCACATCTAGTAATACGATTAGTGTGGCTACAACCATTACCATTATTATTATGGCCACGATTCTTGTTACGTACTGATGCACCCACATCTGTTTTCAGTGGCCACATCTGTTTTCACTGTTAGTTTTGTTTTGGTAGCATCTGTTGTCACAACTAGCATGACCATATTTGTTGTCACTATAGATATGGTCACATCTGTTTTCACAACTGCTGTGGCCTCATCTATTGTTACAACCGATATGATCGTATCTGTTGTCTATACTGCTATGATCACAGCTGTTTTCACCAGTGCTGTGGCCACATCCGTGTCACTACCGTTGTGGATATATCTCTTACAACTGTTGTGGCCACTTCTAAAGCTGGTGTGGCAGAATCATACTTTTTCTCTTTGAATAAATTCCCCACAAGAGGTCGTTTCCCCAGACAAACTAAATCAAAATATAGTCATGATATTACCAGAAAATATTCAAAGAATATTCCCTGCAGGTACTCCATATCCAGCTGCACGTGTCTTCCACAGTATCTCCAGAATATCATAACGTACGTTTGAATATGACTAACAGAGACGAACTGCTTGTGTGTCTACACATATGTCATCCTTTGTGTGGCGGTGTATGGCGGGTTTAGTGTTACGGCCTCGCACAGCTCGTGTCAGACCTGAAAGTTACGAACTAACACGTGGTTTACGCCAAGTCCCGTCAGATGGTGTTGGCATTCCAGAAGTTAGTTAGTTGTTTCATACCGACACTTAAGCACCGTCTGAGGCGACCGAAGAAAGTTTTATCAAGAAGTGAACAGCAGTGCGTCGGCAGCTGACGGTAATGGGGTGTTGGGTCACCTGTGTGTTTCTCCCTGGGCTGAGCTCTTTGTCCTCGACATTAGAGATTTTTTGCTATGTTGATTTTGATAATAGTGAGGAATGAATAGGATGAAAGTAATGGTGCAGGAGAGATGCACCTCTAAACTAGTGACATTTCAGGACCTAGAGTAATGGAAAATAGAATGGAAGTGATGGTGCAGGAGAGGTGCATCCAACATAGCCTTCTCCAGGTCAGGCTGCAGGCTGGTGTGGGAGAGGTGCACCCCACATTACCTTCCCCAGGCCAGCCTGCAGGCTGGTGTGGGAGAAGTGCACCCCACATTACCCTCCCCAGGCCAGCCTGCAGGCTGGGAGACTTCCTGAATACAGCCGATAGAGTGGCTAGAGCAGCGGCTCCTCCATCACCGCCCGTAATACCTTTAAGAACCCATTAAAACTTCATGTTGCGTTTCCAAAACTCTTCACTCTGATAAATTGTCGAAAATCCATTTTCCAATGACATGTCAAAAAGATACTTGTAGGAGTTTTAACCTAAAAGTTGTGTGTCCTGGACGACTGAATGTACGCTAGTAGTGATTCTCTGGTTGACAGCAGTCACGTCACCAGGAGAATGTATCCTCTCCATTAATGTTAAATCAACTACCTGACTGGTAGAGTTTGGTATTAGACTAGAATGATAAGTATTTACCTTAACCTTGCTCCTCCATAGATCCATCCCTCTAATAACGGTTAACTAATGAATAGATTTACATCAGATATAATTGGCCGTGTTTATATCAACACCAACACACCAACAAACACACACACACACACACACACACACACACACACGATCTTCACTTTACCTTAGTCTACGTACTCCTCATCAGCTTGGTTCGCCTCATTAACAGATCACAGTACAGAAAAAGGCAAGCAATCCTCCTGCGCCCATCTTACACCACCTACCAAGATGCACTCATCTGACTGACCCTGTCCACCCTCTCCCACCAACACCGGCAGCTCACACGGCAGTTTGGTAATAATCTGCCGTTACTACACAACGAAAGAATCTAGTAAGAAAATATATTACCATTATCCTGTTTATAACTCAGAAATGCACACAGCACAGTCTCAGAACAAATGTTGTTAGAACTGACTGTCACATTGAAATGAAACACTACAACAACAAACGCAATATGTCAATTTAAGGAAAGTTATGACTCAATAAAGAGAAAGTAACTTCAACCACCTGATGTCCAGAGAACCCGTTACAAACAAGTAGCAGCAAGTGAAGTGTGCACGTGGTGTAGACCAGCACGGTGAATCAAAGCCAAGATCGAGGAAGCTATGTACAGAGGTTAACCTGGAAAAATGATGCCAATCATTGTCTTACTAACATTCGCCCTGTAATACTGATCTTTATTTACCACACACATACGTCAGTGGGAGTCTCAACAGAGAGGCACGAACAGAGACCTTCAGAACCCGAGGATCCTCCTGTATCCACACGGGAGGAGTCATGAAACATGAGACAGCCACCCTCACAAATGTCTACAATCCCGCCCCTCCGACAACCACGCAGGACGTAATGCAACTGCTGGTGTTGTGCAAAGAGAGAGTTGGTGTACAGTATTCTGGCTGAGTCGTATTGATTATGGATATTTCAGAATGATATCCCTATTAGAATACAGCTGGGATATCAATTAGAATTTTAGATTATAAAAGTCTCATATCAAAGAATAATTGAAAAAAGAATATGAAAAGAAAGCGTTTTGGAAATACATCAAAATAAAATCAGAAAGGGTAAGTCCGAGGAGTATTATGTTATAATGGCTGACGTAAATGGTTAACGAGGGGAGAGATGAAACAGGTAGCGACAGGTGTGCAACTATATATATATATATATATATATATATATATATATATATATATATATATATATATATATATATATATATATATATATATATATATATATATATATTTATATCCGTAAAGCTTTTACTACGTCTTCTCTATTTACCAAATCATATTCCCTAATCCTCTCACTTTGCACACTAGGTTTGGATGGTATTGCAGTGGAATTTATTAAAAAAGGGGGTGACTGTATTGTTGAGTGGTTGGTAAGGTTATTTAATGTATGTTTGATTCATGGTGAGGTGCCTTAGGATTGGCGGAATGCGTGCATAGTGCCATTGTACAAAGGCAAAGGGGATACGAGTGAGTGCTCAAATTACAGAGGTATAAATTTGTTGAGTATTCCTGGTAAATTACATGGGAGGGTATTGATTGAGAGGGTGAAGGCGTGTACAGAGCATCAGATTGGGGAAGAGCAGTGTGGTTTCAGAAGTGGTAGAGGATGTGTGGATCAGGTGTTTGCTTTGAAGAATGTATGTGAGAAATACTTAGAAAAACGAATGGATTTGTATGTAGCATTTATGGATCTGGAGAAGGCATATGATAGAGCTGATAGAGATGCTCTGTGGAAGGTTTTAAGAATATATGGTGTGGGAGGCAAGTTGTTAGAAGCAGTGAAAAGTTTTTATCGAGGATGTAAGGCATGTGTACGTGTAGGAAGAGAGGAAAGTGATTGGTTCTCAGTGAATGTAGGCTTGCGGCAGGGGTGTGTGATGTCTCCATGGTTGTTTAATTTGTTTATGGATGGGGTTGTTAGGGAGGTGAATGCAAGAGTCTTGGAAAGAGGGGCAAGTATGCAGTCTGTTGTGGATGAGGGAGCTTGGAAGTGAGTCAGTTGTTGTTCGCTGATGATACAGCGCTGGTGGCTGATTCATGTAAGAAACTGCAGAAGGTGGTGACTGAGTTTGGTAAAGTGTGTGAAAGAAGAAAGTTAAGAGTAAATGTGAATAAGAGCAAGGTTATTAGGTACAATAGGGTTGAGGGTCAAGTCAATTGGGAGGTAAGTTTGAATGGAGAAAAACTGGAGGAAGTAAAGTGTTTTAGATATCTGGGAGTGGATCTGGCAGTGGATGGAACCATGGAAGCGGAAGTGAATCATAGGGTGGGGGAGGGGGCGAAAATTCTGGGAGCCTTGAAGAATGTTTGGAAGTCGAGAACATTATCTCGGAAAGCAAAAATGGGTATGTTTGAAGGAATAGTGGTTCCAACAACCTCGCCACACATGGAATACCATCCCCCTCCCCCCTCATGTGTGCGAGGTAGCACTAGGAAAAGACAACAAAGGCCCCATTCGTTCACACTCAGTCTCTAGCTGTCATGCAATAATGCCCGAACCACAGCTCCCTTTCCACATCCAGGCCCCACACAACTTTCCATGGTTTATCCCAGACGCTTCATATGCCCTGATTCAATCCACTGACAGCAAGTCAACCCCGGTATACCACATCAATCCAATTCACTCTATTCCTTGCCCTCCTTTCACCCTCCTGCATGTTCAGGCCCCGATCACACAAAATCTTTTTCACTCCATCTTTCCACCTCCAATTTGGTCTCCCACTTCTCCTCGTTCCCTCCACCTCCGACACATATATCCTCTTGGTCAATCTTTCCTCACTCATTCTCTGCATGTGACCAAACCATTTCAAAACACCCTCTTCTGCTATCTCATCCACGCTCTTTTTATTTCCACACATCTCTCTTACCCTTACATTACTTACTCGATCAAACTACCTCACACCACACATTGTCCTCAAACATCTCATTTCCAGCACATCCACCCTCCTGCGCACAACTCTATCCATAGCCCACGCCTCGCAACCATACAACATTGTTGGAACCACTATTCCTTCAAACATACCCATTTTTGCTTTCCGAGATAATGTTCTCGACTTCCACACATTCTTCAAGGCTCCCAGGATGTTCGCCCCCTCCCCCACCCTATGATTCACTTCCGCTTCCATGGTTCCATCCGCTGCCAGATCCACTCGCAGATATCTAAAACACTTTACTTCCTCCAGTTTTTCTCCATTCAAACTTACCTCCCAATTGACTTGACCCTCAACCCTACTGTACCTAATAACCTTGCTCTTATTCACATTTACTCTTAACTTTCTTCTCTCACACACTTTACCAAACTCAGTCACCACCTTCTGCAGTTTCTCACATGAATCAGCCACCAGCGCTGTATCATCAGCGAACAACAACTGACTCTCTTCCAAGCTCTCTCATCCACAACAGACTTCATACTTGATACTTGCCCTCTTTCCAAAACTCTTGCATTCACCTCCCTAACAACCTCATCCATAAACAAATTAAACAACCATGGAGACTTCACACACCCCAGCCGCAACCCTACATTCACTGAGAACCAATCACTTTCGTCTCTTCCTACACGTACACATGCCTTACATCCTCGATAAAAACTTTTCACTGCTTCTAACAACTTGCCTCCCACACCATATATTCTTAATACCTTCCACAGAGGCATCTCTATCAACTCTATCATATGCCTTCTCCAGATCCATAAATGCTACATACAAATCCATTTGCTTTTCTATGTATTTCTCACATACATTCTTCAAAGCAAACACCTGATCCACACATCCTCTACCACTTCTGAAACCACACTGCTCTTCCCCAATCTGATGCTCTGTACATGCATTCACCCTCTCAATCAATACCCTCCCATATAATTTACCAGGAATACTCAACAAACTTATACCTCTGTAATTTGAGCACTCACTCTTATCCCCTTTGCCTTTGTACAATGGCACTATGCACGCATTCCGCCAATCCTCAGGCACCTCACCATGAGTCATACATACATTAAATAACCTTACCAACCAGTCAACAATACAGTCACCCCCTTTTTTAATAAATTCCACTGCAATACCATCCAAACCTGCTGCCTTGCCGGCTTTCATCTTCCGCAAAGCTTTTACTACCTCTTCTCTCTTTACCAAATCATTTTCCCTAACCCTCTCACTTTGCACACCACCTCGACCAAAACAACCTATATCTGCCACTATGTCATCAAACACATTCAACAAACCTTCAAAATACTCACTCCATCTCCTTCTCACATCACCACTACTTGTTATCACCTCCCCATTTGCGCCCTTCACTGAAGTTGCCATTTGCTCCCTTGTCTTACGCACTTTATTTACCTCCTTCCAGAACATCTTTTTATTCTCCCTAAAATTTAATGATACTCTCTCACCCCAACTCTCATTTGCCCTCTTTTTCACCTCTTGCACCTTTCTCTTGACCTCCTGTCTCTTTCTTTTATACATCTCCCACTCAATTGCATTTTTTCCCTGCAAAAATCGTCCAAATGCCTCTCTCTTCTCTTTCACTAATAATCTTACTTCCTCATCCCACGACTCACTTCCCTTTCTAATCAACCCACCTCCCACTCTTCTCATGCCACAAGCATCTTTTGCGCAATCCATCACTGATTCCCTAAATACATCCCATTCCTCCCCCACTCCCCTTACTTCCATTGTTCTCACCTTTTTCCATTCTGTACTCAGTCTCTCCTGGTACTTCCTCACACAAGTCTCCTTCCCAAGCTCACTTACTCTCACCACCCTCTTCACCCCAACATTCACTCTTCTTTTCTGAAAACCCATACAAATCTTCACCTTAGCCTCCACAAGATAATGATCAGACATCCCTCCAGTTGCACCTCTCAGCACATTAACATCCAAAAGTCTCTCTTTTGCGCGCCTGTCAATTAACACGTAATCCAATAACGCTCTCTGGCCATCTCTCCTACTTACATACGTATGCTTATTTATACCTTGCTTTTTAAACCAGGTATTCCCAATCACCAGTCCTTTTTCAGCACATAAATCTACAAGCTCTTCACCATTTCCATTTACAACACTGAACACCCCATGTATACAAATTATTCCCTCAACTGCCACATTACTCACCTTTGCATTCAAATCACCCATCACTATAACCCGGTCTCGTGCATCAAAACCACTAACACACTCATTCAGCTGCTCCCAAAACACTTGCCTCTCATGATCTTTCTTCTCATGCCCAGGTGCATATGCACCAATAATCACCCAGTCTCTCTCCATCAACTTTCAGTTTTACCCATATTAATCGAGAATTTACTTTCTTACATTCTATCACATACTCCCACAACTCCTGTTTCAGAGTACTGCTACTCCTTCCCTTGCTCTTGTCCTCTCACTAACCCCCTGAGTTTACTCCCAAGACATTCCCAAACCACTCTTCCCCTTTACCCTTGAGCTTCGTTTCACTCAGAGCCAAAACATCCAGGTTCCTTTCCTCAAACATACTACCTATCTCTCCTTTTTTCACATCTTGGTTACATCCACATACATTTAGACACCCCAGTCTGAGCCTTCGAGGAGGATGAGCACTCCACGCGTGACTCCTTCTTCTGTTTCCCATTTTAGAAAGTTAAAAATACAAGGAGGGGAGGATTTCTGGCCCCTCGCTCCCGTCCCCTCTAGTCGCCTTCTACGACACGCGAGGAATATATATATATATATATATATATATATATATATATATATATATATATATATATATATATATATATATATATATATATCTTTTCTTTTTTCTTTCAAACTGTTCGCCATTTCCCGCATTAGCGAGGTAGCGTTAAGAACAGAGGACTGGGCCTTTGAGGGAATACCCTCACCTGGCCCAATTCTCTGTTCCTTCTTTTGGAAAATTAAAAAGAAAAAAAAAAAAAAAAAAAAAAAAAAACGAGAGGGGAGGATTTCCAGCCCCCCGCTCCCTCCCCTTTTAGTCGCCTTTTACGACACGCAGGGAATACGTGGGAAGTATTCTTTGTCCCCTATCCCCAGGGATGTGTTTTACTGTTATATTTGTTAGAAATTGTGGGATTAGTGGTTGGTTATTGAGTGCTTTGGTTGGAAGCAATCCAGTCCTATTGCATAAATCTGAGTCATAGGATGGAAGAGGGGACAAAGATCCTGGATGCACTGAGGAGTGTATTGTAGAAGAGATCAGCATCTGTCAAGGCAAAGAGGGGTTTGTTTGAAGGTATAGAACTGTACAGTAAGCAGTGTTTTACTGATGCAAGTCTTGAGCCTTAAATGTTGGATATGAAATACCTGAGAACTATGTATGATCTCATAAGAAATGACTGTAAGAGAGATAATTGGAACTAACAGGAGTATGACTAAAAAGGACATTCAAACTTGCTTGCCCTCATTCATTCCTGGCACCACCCTGCCCCACAGGAAATAGCATCACTACCATCACTTAAGCAAGGTAGCACCAGGAAAACGGAAAAAAATGCCACATTCTTTCACAATCTAGCTGTCATGTAATGCACTGAAACCACACATTCGCCATGTCTCACATTAGCATCAAGAACAGAGGACTGATCTTTATATGGCAAAGTGATGAAAAAGTCATTTAAAATGAAATGCAGTACAAAGGTAGAAAATTTAGATTCCTTTTCCTGTGTAATATGTCTAAAACTGCTTATAGATATAGATATCTATTAAAATACATACCATACCCATATGATGTATATTCATACCTTCATAATACTTCAAAACAAGTACATACCATGCAATTACACATATCTGCATCTCTTAGTACGTCTCTCCATTAAGGTACATAACATTCAAAGCACAGCAGCCCTAATACTTTGGTTGATCATGCAACTTTACAACTTTGTATCAAAGCAATCATAGTAATGCTTCCCTAGTAACCTGAGTACATGCAGGGAAAATGGTCTTTTAAATAATTACATTACCAATTCAACCGCAGCTGCTCACACTCCAAAATCTTTACCCATATTGAACTCACTCTGTCAGGCACTTTGCCTATACACACATTCAAAAAATAAAATAAAATTAATACTCCTTTTGGAACATACATGAAACAGGATAAGGGAAGAGGTTAAGCATTTACAAAAACTTAAATGAAAGTACAAAAAACAATTGGAAAAGGATCACACTTTTGTGCGTGATCAAGTATATTCCTATGAGTCCATAGGAAAAATGATACACAAGTTCCCAAGTGCACTTTCTTGTAAAAATCACATCAACATGGGAGACTCGAGAGAGAAATATAACAGTCAGTTGATATACAATGAGGAGACGTAGCTAGGACGCCATTTGGTAAACATGCGATTGTCCAAGATAGGCAACGAGCGTCATAAACATCATTTTACAAATCTTATCAACAGTAATGTTATCTAATTTGTATAGGCCATCACTAACATTAAGATTATAATTCTTTGTGTATTTGATAATAGAAAATTCAATGATATTTCTCGTGGTAATAGAGTTGAAAACAGAGATGGCATTACTCCAGTCATTGTATGCAGTCTGCTGTCGATGAGTGGGCTTGGTAAGTGAGTCATTTGTTGTTTGCTGATGATACATCGCTGATGGCTGATTCGGGTGAGAAACTGCCGAAGGTGGTGAGTGAGTTTGGTAAACTCTGTGAAAGAAAAAAGTTGAGAGTGAAAGTAAATAAGAGGAACGATTTCAGATTCATTTGGGTTGAGGGACAAGTCAGTTGGGAGGTAAGTTTGAATGAAGAAAGACTGGAGGAAGTGAGGTGTTCTAGATATCTGGGTGTGGATTTAGCAGCGGATCGAACCATGGAAGCGGAAATGAGTCACAGGGTGGGGAGGCGGCGAAGGTTCTGGGAGCGTTGAGGAATGTGTGGAAGGCGAGAACGTTATCTTGGAGAGGAAAAATGGGTATGTTTGAAGGAATAGTGGTCCCAACAATGTTACATGGTTGTGAGGCGTGGGCTATAGATAGGGTTGTGCGGAGGAGGGTGTTTGTGCTGGAGATGAGATGTTTAATGACAAAAAGTGGTGGTGAGTTTGTTTGATCGAGTAATCAGTGAAAGGTTCAGAGATAACTGTGGTATGGTCGAGAAAACAGAAGAGGGTGTATTGAAATGGTTTGGTCACATTGAGAGAATGAGTGAGGAAAGATTGACAAAGAGGATATATGTGTCAGAAGTGGAGGGAACGAGGAGAAGTGGGAGACCAAATTAGAGGTGGAAGGGCGGAACGAAAAAGATTTTGAGCGATTGGGGCCAGGACATACAGGAGGGTGAACGGCGCGCAAGGAATAGGGTAAATTGGAACGGTGTGGTATACCGGGGTCGACGTGTTGTCAATAGATTGAACCAGGGCATGTGAAGCGTCTGGGGTAAACCATGGAAAGTTTTGTGGGGCCTGGATGTGGAAAGGGAGCTGTGGTTTCGGTGCATTATACATGACAGCTAGAGACTGAGTGTGAACGAATGTGGCCTTTTGTCCTTTCCTAACGCTATTTCGTGGGGGGAGGGGGATGCTATTTCATGTGTGGAGGGCCGGCGACGGAAATGAATGAAGGCAGCAAGTATGAATTTTATGCATGTATATGTCTGTGTATGTATATATATATGTATACGTTGGAATGTATAGGTATGTAGGTATGTATATGTGTGCGTGTGGACGTGTGTATGTGGGTCGGTTGGGCCATTCTTTCGTCTGTTTCCTTGCACTACCTCGCTAACGCGGGGCACAGCGACAAAGTGTAATATATAAATGAATATATGTATGTATATGTATACATTGAAATTTATAGGTATGTATATACGTATGTACATACGTTCATACACTCGGCCACAGGAGTTAGCGAGCACATACCTAGTACGTTATTTCAACTGGGCTGGCAACACTGTATGTGGTGAGGCACATACATGGCCAGTAATATGACCGTCAAATTGTTATTTCTGATCGCTCTGGTAATATGTTGTGTATAACTGATCACGATCAGGCGTGAGGAAAACATGTGAGAATGTTAACGAACGTAATATTTCATGGCGTTGCTGAGAGCTGTTGTTGTTGTCGTACAGCAGGTGTCACTCATCACGTAATGATAATGTTTGATGACACTTTATCAGCAAGTGTCTAATGTGGAGGTCCATACAGGATTCTGGGTTCCATATAGATAAATATGACCTAAGAACTTGCGTCCAACAATTGTAAATAAACCTTACATGTTACATGTTACGCGAGTGGTTATTGAGTGACCAACGAGAAAGAGTAGATAGATATATGATGTCGAAGTCTGAGTTACGGTCATTCGACATATCTACGCTTTAACACAAGGAAAACATAACATCACTCATCTCTAGCTTTTGGCGCTGGAAATCCACATGTGTGGTTCCTGGTGCTGTGAAACACATTCGTAGTTCCTGGATCTTGGAATCTACACCTGTGGTCCCTGGTTCATGGAACCACATCCGAAAGTTCTGGAGCTGTGAACCTCATCTGTAGTTCCTGGCGCTGGAAATCCACATCTGTGGTTTCTGGCGGTGAAAATCCACATCTTTGGGTCCTGGCGCTGTGAATTACTTCTGTGGGTTCTGGGGCTGTGAATCGTAACAGAAGTTCCAGGTACTGTGAACCAGAACAGAAGGTCCTGGTGCTGTGAACCACAACAGAAGGTCCTGGTGCTGTGAACCACAACAGAAGGTCCTGGTGCTGTGAACCACAACAGAAGGTCCTGGTGTTGTGAACCACAACAGAAGGTTCTGGTGCTGTGAACTGTATTTGTTATGATACATAATAAAAGCGATTATCATGATTTTAGTGTAAATCTAAATATATGAGAAGTAGTTTAGAAGCGTGAAATTAGTAATCTTAAGGAAAGGTTTAGGGAAATATTAGAAACTGTTTATCTATTCTTTCTTATGTTATATCATTGTTCCTTTTCCTTTAGAGGATCATCTGGTTGTTCCATTAACTACAAGGAGGTAAAGAGAATGTGTGTTACTATGATGTAAAACACAGAGATACACCAACAAACGTCACCAGGAATGAAAACAGGAAATTGTAGTTGTTATACGGCAGCCAGTGTGTGTGTGTGTGTGTGTGTGTGTGTGTGTGTGTGTGGAGAAGCTCAGGATATTCTGGCGTTTGCATGAGAGACGCCTGGTGTGTCTGGTGTACTGCCTTCCCTCTGGCTCAACGACGGTCTTACCAACTACAGATGGAAGAAGTTAGAGAGAAAACTGGTCTTTATTAGAATGTTTCGGCAACGTCTTCCCATCCGCAGACCACAACGAGTCTTGCTTTTTCTCAGTAGCTAACATCACTTAAGTTGATAATACGGGGAGTTAACATGAGCGTGTAAGGCGTTAGTGTGATCAGAGGAGAGAAGAACGGAAAGAGGAAGAGATTCCATAGCTTGGCTGTACCAGGAAACACGGTATCATGATAGCCAGTTGACATGGCCGATATGAACACAAACACTATAGGAAGAAGCTGTGGGTTTAGT
Organism: Panulirus ornatus; assembly: GCF_036320965.1. Taxonomy (NCBI): domain Eukaryota; kingdom Metazoa; phylum Arthropoda; class Malacostraca; order Decapoda; family Palinuridae; genus Panulirus; species Panulirus ornatus. Next base: position 6,784,620 of record NC_092292.1, on the reverse strand, counting down.
TCAGGAAAATCGTGAGGAAGAATTAACCACGTGAGTTACGTATTGTTAAGTGTAACATGTGAGAAGGAGGGATTGTAGGATTTTAGAATGAATACCAAAAGCCCACGAGTAGTTGAAGCAGAGAATAGACAACAAGCTAAGCCGATAGGATGAAAATTGACAGCTACTGAAGCGTCGGTTCACTGCACAGGTTTCACCCACCCTTCCTATAACTGGTAATACCTTCCTGGCCCTTGGTTACCTACCACTTACTCCCTAGAGAGAGAGAGTAGAGAGAGAGAGAGAGAGAGAGAGAGAGAGAGAGAGAGAGAGAGAGAGAGAGAGAGAGAGAGAGAGAGAGAGAGAGAGAGAGAGAGAGAGAGAGAGAGAGAGAGAGAGAGAGAGAGAGAGAGAGAGAGAGAGAGAGAGAGAGAGAGAGGGGGGGGAGACAGAGAGAGAGAGAGAGAATCACCACGGATGGAAAGTAATGGTTGAAGAGAAGCGGGAGTAGAGATGATAGAGTGGGAAGCTTTCAACTCCACTAAAAGGAGTATGAAAGATAAGCCATCCCAGATTTACAGGCAGTGTTCCACACTGATGTGAACCAAACCTCTGGAGATATGGAACTCTTGATCAGAGAAGATATAATTCCGGCATCTGTACAACACCGTTATTTTATACCAGGAAGCAGTTTTTATAATGTTTAACACGGGAGGTGTTTAGGATAGAGCAGAAGATACAGTTCTCCCTTACGTGTTTATGTGATTGCAAAAGTAGGTTATGTAAAAAAAACTATGCAGCCGACACGTATAAGGTGCGTTAAATCACAGATGGAGGAAAGCCATCAAGAGTGTAATCTACTGAGGCACATGTCGAGGGGCATCACACCAAGAAAGAAAATAATCATCGTAACCTTACATAAGGAACATTCCTGCCGGTAGCCAGAGCCATCCCGGTCAACTCGATACCCTCCCACATCAATACACAGGAAAGTTTACTACAGTTTTTTTCTGTTTATTCTTTAGGAACATATTTTACAGGTACAGTACGCTATGGAAAACAATTTCTTATGGCTCTAGGTGAGCGTCTTTTCACGTATGCAGCAACTTAGAGGTTTTAATTGTACACTTCGTATCAATAGAACTGAAGAAATCAAGACCATCAAACATCACCTGCTTCATATCATATCTTTTACGGTTATTTGAAGAATATTCTTCGTTATCTGTATTTCAGTTAGAAGTCAAATGGCCTACATTTACGTTGATTCAGTGATCCAGTCTCTATATAGAATGCTGAAGACACTTATCACTGTATTGTTGACTGGTTGGTAAGGTTATTTGACGTATGTATGACTCATGGTGAGGTGCCTGAGGATTGGCGGAATGCGTGCATAGTGCCATTGTACAAAGGCAAAGGGGATAAGAGTGAGTGCTCAAATTACAGAGGTATAAGTTTGTTGAGTATTCCTGGTAAATTATATGGGAGGGTATTGATTGAGAGGGTGAAGGCATGTACAGAGCATCAGATTGGGGAAGAGAAGTGTGGTTTCAGAAGTGGTAGAGGATGTGTGGATCAGGTGTTTGCTTTGAAGCATGTATGTGAGAAATACTTAGAAAAGCAAATGGATTTGTATGTAGCAATAAGGATCTGGAGAAGGCATATAATGGAGTTCATACAGATGCTCTGTGGAAGGTACTAAGAATATATGGTGTGGGAGGCAAGTTGTTAGAAGTAGTGAAAAGTATTTATCGAGGATGTAAGGCATGTGTACGTGTAGGAAGAGAGGAAAGTGATTGGTTCTCAGTGAATGTAGGTTTGCGACAGGGGTGTGTGATGTCTCCATGGTTGTTTAATTTGTTTATGGATGGGGTTGCTAGGGACGTGAATGCAAGAGTTTTGGAAAGAGGGGCAAGTATGCAGTCTCTTGGGGATGAGAGAGTGTTGGAAGTGAGTCAGTTGTTGTTCGCTGATGATACAGCGCTGGTGGCTGATTCATGTGAGAAACTGCAGAAACTGGTGACTGAGTTTGGTAAAGTGTGTGAAAGAAGAAAGTTAAGCGTAAATGTGAATAAGAGCAAGGTTATTAGGTACAGAAGGGTTGAGGGTCAAGTCAATTGAAAGGTAAGTTTGAATGAACTAAAACCGGAGGAAGTAAAGTGTTTTTGATATCTGGGAGTGGATCTGGCAGCGGATGGAACCATGGAAGCGGAAGTGAATCATAGGTTGGGGGAGAGGGCGAAAATCCTGGGAGCCTTGAAGAATGTGTGGAAGTCGAGAATATTATCTCCGAAAGCAAAAATGGGTATGTTTGAAGGAATAGTGGTTCCAACAATGTTGTATGGTTGCGAGGCGTGGGCTATGGATAGAGTTGTGCGCAGGAGGGTGGATGTGCTGGAACGAGATGTTTGAGGACAATATGTGGTGTGAGGTGGTTTGATCGAGTAAGTAATGTAAGGGAAAGAGAGATGTGTGGAAATAAAAAAAGCGTGGTCGAGAGAGCAGAAGAGGGTGTTCTGAAATGGTTTGGGCACATTGAGAGAATGAGTGAGGAAAGATTGACCAAGAGGATATATGTGTCGGAGGTGGAGGGAACGAGAAGTGGGAGACCAAATTGGAGGTGGAAATATGGAGTGAAAAAGATACCCATTTTGGCTTTCCGAGATAATGTTCGCGACTTCCACACATTCTTCAAGGCTCCCAGAATTTTCGCCCCCTCCCCCACCCAATGATCCACTTCCGCTTCCATGGTTCCATCCGCTGCCAGATCCACTCCCAGATATCAAAAACACTTTACTTCCTCCAGTTTTTCTCCATTCAAACTCACCTCCCAATTGACTTGACCCTCAACCCTACTGTAACTAATAACCTTGCTCTTATTCACATTTACTCTTAACTTTCTTCTTTCACACACTTTACCAAACTCAGTCACCAGCTTCTGCAGTTTCTCACATGAATCAGCCACCAGCGATGTATCATCAGCGAACAACAACTGACTCACTTCCCAAGCTCTCTCATCCCCAACAGACTTCATACTTGCCCCTCTTTCCAAAACTCTTGCATTCACCTCCCTAGCAACCCCATCCATAAACAAATTAAACAACCCTGGAGACATCACACACCCCTGCCGCAAACCTACATTCACTGAGAACCAATCACTTTCCTCTCTTCCTACACGTACACATGCCTTACATACTCGATAAAAACTTTTCACTGCTTCTAACAACTTGCCTCACACACCATATATTCTTAATACCTTCCACAGAGCATCTCTATCAACTCTATCATATACCTTCTCCAGATCCAAGAATGCTACATACAAATCCATTTGCTTTTCTAAGTATTTCTCACATACATTCTTCAAAGCAAACACTGAATCCACACATCCTCTACCACTTCTGAAACCACACTGCTCTTCCCCAATCTGATGCTCTGTACATGCCTTCACCCTCTCAATCAATATCCTCCCATATAATTTACCAGGAATACTCAACAAACTTATACCTCTGTAATTTGAGCACTCACTCTTATCCCCTTTGCCTTTGTACAATGGCACTATGCAGGCATTCCGCCAATCCTCAGGCACCTCACCATGAGTCATACATACATTAAATAACCTTACCAACCAGTCAACAATACAGTCACCCCCTTTTTTAATAAATTCCACTGCAATACCATCCAAACCTGCTGCCTTGCCGGCTTTCATCTTCCGCAAAGCTTTTACTACCTCTTCTCTGTTTACCAAATCATCTTCCGTAACCCTCTCACTTTGCACACCACCTCGACCAAAACACCCTATATCTGCCACTCTATCATCAAACACATTCAACAAACCTTCAAAATACTCACTCCATCTCCTTCTCACATCACCACTACTTGTGATCACCTCCCCATTTGCGCCCTTCACTGAAGTTCCCATTTGCTCCCTTGTCTTACGCACTTTATTTACCTCCTTCCAGAACATCTTTTTATTCTCACTAAAATTTAATGATACTCTCTCACCCCAACTCTCATTTGCCCTTTTTTTCACCTCTTGCACCTTTCTCTTGACCTCCTGTCTCTTTCTTTTATACATCGCCCACTCAATTTCATTTTTTCCCTGTAAAAATCGTCCAAATGCCTCTCTCTTCTCTTTCACTAATACTCTTACTTCTTCATCCCACCACTCACTACCCTCTCTAATCAACCCACCTCCCACTCTTCTCATGCCACAAGCATCTTTTGCGCAATCGATCACTGATTCCCTAAATACATCCCATTCCTCCCCCACTCCCCTTACTTCCATTGTTCTCACCTTTTTCCATTCTGTACTCAGTCTCTCCTGGTACTTCCTCACACAAGTCTCCTTCCCAAGCTCACTTACTCTCACAACCCTCTTCACCCCAACATTCACTCTTCTTTTCTGAAAACCCATACAAATCTTCACCTTAGCCTCCACAAGATAATGATCAGAGATCCCTCCAGTTGCACCTCTCAGCACATTAACATCCAAAAGTCTCTCTTTCGCACGCCTGTCAATTAACACGTAATCCAATAACGCTCTCTGGCCATCCCTCCTACTTACATAAGTATACTTATGTATATTATGTATTCCCAATCATCAGTTCTTTTTCAGGACATAAATCTACAATCTCTTCACCATTTCCATTTACAACACTGAACACCCCATTTATACCAATTATTCCTTCGACTGCCACATTACTCACCTTTGCATTCAAATCACCCATCACTATAACCCGGTCTCGTGCATCAAAACCACTAACACACTCATTCAGCTGCTCCCAAAACACTTGCCTCTCATGATCTTTCTTATCATGCCCAGGTGCATATGCACCAATAATCACCCATCTCTCTCCATCAACTTTCAGTTTTACCCATATTAATCGAGAATTCACTTTCTTACATTCTATCACATACTCCCACAACTCCTGTTTCAGGAGTATTGCTACTCCTTCCCTTGCTCTTGTCTTCTCACTAACCCCTGACTCTACTCCCAAGACATTCCCAAACCACTCTTACCCTTTACCCTTGAGCTTCGTTTCACTCAGAGCCAAAACATCCAGGTTCCTTTCCTCAAACATACTACCTATCTCTCCTTTTTTCACATCTTGGTTACATCCACACACATTTAGGCACCCCAATCTGAGCCTTCGAGGAGGATGAGCACTCCCCGCGTGACTCCTTCTGTTTCCCATTTTAGAAAATTAAAAAAATACAAGGAGGGGAGGATTTCTGGCCCCCCGCTCCCGTCCCCTCTAGTCGCTTTTCACGACACGCGAGGAATGCGTGGGAAGTATTCTTTCACCCCTATCCCCAGGGATAATATATATATATATATATATATATATATATATATATATATATATATATATATATATATATATATATATATATATATATATATATATATATATATATATATATATATATATATATATATATATATATATATATATATATATATATATATATATATATACACACACACACATGCAGACGCACATATACACACACACACACATACATATATATACATATGAAAAATGTAAGAAACAATTTAGAAAACTGAAACTTCTAGCTTGAAATAAAATGAAAAAAATGATTGTCATATATATATATTTTTTTCTTTGTCGCTGTCTCCCGCGTTTGCTAGGTAGCGCAAGGAAACAGACGAAAGAAATGGCCCAACCCACCCCATACACATGTATATACATACGTCCACACACGCAAATATACATACCTACATAGCTTTCCATGGTTTACCCTAGACGCTTCACATGCCCTGATTCAATTCACTGACAGCACGTCAACCCCGGTATACCACATCGATCCAATTCACTCTATTCCTTGCCCTCCTTTCACCCTCCTGCATGTTCAAGCCCCGATCACTCAAAATCTTTTTCACTCCATCTTTCCACCTCCGATTTGGTCTACCACTTCTCCTCGTTCCCTCCACCTCCGACACATATATCCTCTTGGTCAATCTTTCCTCACTCATTCTCTCCATGTGCCCAAACCATTTCAAAACACCCTCTTCTGCTCTCTCAACCACGCTCTTTTTATTTCCACACATCTCTCTTACCCTTACATTACTTACTCGATCAAACCACCTCACACCACACATTGTCCTCAAACAAATCATTTCCAGGACATCCATCCTCCTGCGCACAACTCTATCCATAGTCCACGCCTCGCAACCATACAACATTGTTGGAACCACTATTCCTTCAAACATACCCATTTTTGCTTTCCGAGATAATGTTCTCGACTTCCACACATTCTTCAAGGCTCCCAGGATTTTCGCCCCCTCCCCCACCCTATGATCCACTTCCGCTTCCATGGTTCCATCCGCTGCCAGATCCACTCCCAGATATCTAAAACACTTTACTTCCTCCAGTTTTGCTCCATTCAAACTTACCTCCCAATTGACTTGACCCTCAACCCTACTGTATCTAATAACCTTGCTCTTATTCACATTTACTCTTAACTTTCTTCTTTCACACACTTTACCAAACTCAGTCACCAGCTTCTGCAGTTTCTCACATGAATCAGCCACCAGCGCTGTAACATCAGCGAACAACAACTGACTCACTTCCCAAGCTCTCTCATCCCCAACAGACTTCATACTTCATATATATATATATATATATATATATATATATATATATATATATATATATATATATATATATATATATATATATATATATATATATATATATATATATACATATATATATATATATATATATATATATATATATATATATATATATATATATATATATATATATACATATATATATATATATATGTATATTATTTACATTTATTTTGCTTTGTCGCTGTCTCCTGCGTTTGCGAGGTAGCGCAAGGAAACAAACGAAAGAAATGGCCCAACCCTCCCCCATACACATGTATATACATACACGTCCACACACGCAAATATACATACCCATACATCTCAATGTACACATATATATACACACACAGACACATACATATATACACATGCACACAAGTCACACTCTCTGCCTTTATTCGCTCCCATTGCCACCTCGCCACACATGGAATAACATCCTCCTCCCCCCTTATGTGTGCGAGGTAGCGCTAGGAAAGACAACAAAGGCCCCATTCGTTCACACTCAGTCTCTACCTATCATGCAATAGTGCCCGACACCACAGCTCCCTTTCCACATCCAGGCCCCACAGAACTTTCCATGGTGCACCGCAGACGCTTTACATGCCCTGATTCAATCCATTGACAGCACGTCCACACAGGTATACTCCATCGATCCAATTCACTCTATTCCTTGCCCGGCTTTCACCCTCCTGCATGTTCAGGCCACGATCACTCAAAAATCTTTTTCACTCTATCTTTCCACCTCCAATTTGGTCTCCCACTTCTCCTCGTTCCCTCCACCTCCGACACATATATCCTCTAGGTCAATCTTTCCTCACTCATTCTCTCAATGTGCCCAAACCATTTCAGAACACCCTCTTCTGCTCTCTCGACCACGCTCTTTTTATTTCCACACATCTCTCTTTCCCTTACATTACTTACTCGATCAAACCACCTCACACCACATACTGTCCTCAAACATCTCGTTTCCACCACATCCACCCTACTGCGCACAACTCTATCCATAGCCCACGCCTCGCAACCATACAACATTGGTTGAACCAATATTCCTTCAAACATACCCATTTTTGCTTTCGGAGATAATGTTCTCGACTTCCACACATTCTTCAAGGCTCCCAGGATTTTCGTCCCCTCCCCCAACCTATGATCCACTTCCGCTTCCATGGTGCCATCCGCTGCCAGATCCATTCCCAGATATCAAAAACACTTTACTTCCTCCGGTTTTTGTTCATTCAAACTTACCTTTCAATTGACTTGATCCTCATCCCTTCTGTACCCAATAACCTTGCTCTTATTCATATTTACTCTTATCATATCATATATATATATATATGATCACTGGGGATAGGGGAGAAAGAATACTTCCCACGAATTCCTCACGTGTCGTAGAAGGCGACTAAAGGGGGCGGGAGCGGGGGGCCAGAAACCCTCCCCTCTTTGTATTTTAACTTTCTAAAAGGGGAAACAGGAAGAAGGAGTAACGCGAGGAGTGCTCATCCTCCTCGAAGGCTCAGACTGGGATGTCTAAATGCGTGAGGATTTAACCAAGATGAGAGAAAAGTAGAGATAGGTAGTATGTTTGAGGAAAGGAACCTGGATGTTTTGGCTCTGAGTGAAACGAAGCTAAAGGGTAAAGAGGAAGAGTGGTTTGGGAATGTCTTGGGAGTAAAGTCAGGGGTTACTGAGAGGACAAGAGCAAGCGAAGGAGTAGCACTACTCCTGAATCAGGAGTTGTGGGAGTATGTGATAGAGTGTAAGAAAGTAAATTCTAGATTGATATGGATAAAATTGAAAGTTGATGGAGAGAGATGGGTGATTTGAATGCAAAGGTGAGTAATGTGGCAGTTGAGGGAAAAATTGGTATACATGGAGTGTTCAGTGTTGTAAATGGAAATGGTGAATAGCTTGTAGATTTATGTGCCGAAAAAGGACTGGTGATTGGGAATACCTGGTTAAAAAAGCGAGACATACATAAGTATACGTATGTAAGTACCAGAGATGGCCAGAGAGCGTTATTGGATTACGTGTTAATTGATAGACGCACGAAAGAGAGACTTTTGGATGTTAATATGCTGAGAGGTGCAACTGGAGGGATGTCTGATCATTATCTTGTGGAGGCGAAGGTGAAGATTTGTGGGGGTTTTCAGAAAAGAAGAGAGAATGTTGGGGTGAAGAGAGTGGTGAGAGTAAGTGAGCTTGGGAAGGAGACTTGTGTGAGGAAGTACAAGGAGAGACTGAGTACAGAATCGAAAAAGGTGAGAACAAAGGAGGTAAGGGGAGTGGGGGAGGAATGGGATGTATTTAGGGAAGCAGTGATGGCTTGCGCAAAATATGCTTGTGGCATGAGAAGCGTGGGAGGTGGGTTGATTAGAATAGGTAGTGAGTGGTGGGATGAAGAAGTAAGATTATTAGTGAAAGAGAAGAGAGAGGCATTTGAACGATTTTTGCAAAAAAAAAATACAAAATGAGTGGGAGAGGTATAAAAGAAAGAGGCAGGAGGTCAAGAGGAAGGTGCAAGAGGTGAAAAAGGGGGCAAATGAGAGTTGGGGTGAGATAGTATCATTAAATTTCAGGGAAAATAAAAAGATGTTCTGGAAGGAGGTAAAGTGCGTAAGACAAGGGAGCAAATGGGAACTTCAGTGAAGGGCGCAAATGGGGAGGTGATAACAAGTAGTGGTGATGTGAGGAGGAGATGGAGTGAGTATTTTGAAGGTTTGTTGAATGTGTTTGATGATAGAGTGGCAGATATAGGGTGTTTTGGTCGAGGTGGTGTGCAAAGTGAGAGGGTTAGGGAAAATGATTTGGTAAACAGAGAAGAGGTAGTAAAAGCTTTACGGAAGATGAAAGCCGGCAAGGCAGCAGGTTTGGATGGTAATGCAGTGGAATTTATTAAAAAAGGGGGTGACTGTATCATTGACTGGTTGCTAAGGTTATTTAAAGTATGTATGACTCATGGTGAGGTGGCTGAGGATTGGCGGAATGCGTGCATAGTGCCATTTTACAAAGGTCGAGGTGGTGTGCAAAGTGAGAGGGTTAGGGAAAATGATTTGGTAAACAGAGAAGAGGTAGTCAAAGCTTTACGGAAGATGAAAGCCGGCAAGGCAGCAGGTTTGGATGGTATTGCAGTGGAATTTATTAAAAAAGGGGGTGACTGTATCATTGACTGGTTGGTAAGGTTATTTAATGTATGTATGACTCATGGTGAGGTGCCTGAGGATTGGCGGAATGCGTGCATAGTGCCATTTTACAAATGCAAAGGGGATAAGAGTGAGTGCTCAAATTTCAGAGGTATAAGTTTGTTGAGTATTCCTGGTAAATTATATGGGAGGGTATTGATTGAGAGGGTGAAGGCATGTACAGAGCATCAGATTGGGGAAGAGCAGTGTGGTTTCAGAAGTGGTAGAGGATGTGTGGATCAGGTGTTTGCTTTGAAGAATGTATGTGAGAAATACTTAGAAAAGGAAATGGATTTGTATGTAGCGTTTATGGATCTGGAGAAGGCATATGATAGAGTTGATAGAGATGCTCTGTGGAAGGTATTAAGAATATATGGTGTGGGAGGCAAGTTGTTAGAAGCAGTGAAAAGTTTTTATCGAGGATGTAAGGCATGTGTACGTGTATGAAGAGAGGAAAGTGATTGGCTCTCAGTGAATGTAGTTTTGCGGCAGGGGTGTGCGATGTCTCCATGGTTGTTTGATTTGTTTATGGATGGGGTTGTTAGGAAGGTGAATGCAAGAGTTTTGGAAAGAGGGGCAAGTATGAAGTCTGTTGTGGATGAGAGAGGTTGGGAAGTGAGTCAGTTGTTCGCTGATGATACAGCGCTGGTGGCTGATTCATGTGAGAAACTGCAGAAGCTGGTGACTGAGTTTGTTAAAGTGTGTGAAAGAAGGAAGTTAAGAGTAAATGTGAATAAGAGCAAGGTTATTAGGTACAGTAGGGTTGAGGGTCAAGTCAATTGGGAGGTAAGTTTGAATGGAGAAAAACTGGAGGAAGTAAAGTTTCTTAGATATCTGGGAGTGGATCTGGCTGCGGATGGAACCATGGAAGCGGAAGTGGATCATAGGGTGGGGGAGTGGGCGAAAATCCTGGGAGCCTTGAAAAATGTGTGGAAGTCGAGAACATTATCTCGGAAAGCAATAATTGGTATGTTTGAAGGAATAGTGGTTCCAAAAATGTTGTATGGTTGCGAGGCGTGGGCTATGGATAGAGTTGTGCGCAGGAGGGTGGATGTGCTGGAAATGAGATGTTTTAGGACAATGTGTGGTGTGAGGTGGTTTGATCGAGTAAGTAATGTAAGGGTAGGAGAGATGTGTGGAAATAAAAAGATCGTGGTTGAGAGAGCAGAAGAGGGTGTTTTGAAATGGTTTGGGCACATGGAGAGAATGAGTGAGGAAAGATTGACCAAGAGGATATATGTGTCGGAGGTGGAGGGAACGAGGAGAAGTGGGAGACCAAATTGGAGGTGGAAAGATGGAGTGAAAAAGATTTTTTGTGATCGGGGCCTGAACATGCAGGAGGGTGAAAGGAGAGCAAGGAATAGAGTGAATTGGATCGATGTGGTATACCGGGGTTGACGTGGTGTCAGTGGATTGAATCAGGACATGTAAAGCGTCTGGGGTAAACCATGGAAAGCTGTGTAGGTATGTATATTTGCGTGTGTGGACGTGTATGTATATACATGTGTATGGGGGTGGGTTGGGCCATTTCTCTCGTCTGTTTCCTTGCGCTACTTCGCAAACGCGGGAGACAGGGACAAAGTAAAAAAAAAAAAAATATATATATATATATATATATATATATATATATATATATATATATATATATATATATATATATATATATATATATATATATATATATATATATATATATATATATATATATATATATATATATAGGGTGGGGGAGGGTGCGAAAATTTTGGGGGCCTTGAAGAATGTGTGGAAGTCGAGAACATTATCTCGGAAAGCAAAAATGGGTATGTTTGAAGGAATAGTGGTTCCAACAATGTTGTATGGTTGCGAGGCGTGGGCTATGGATAGAGTTGTGCGCAGGAGGATGGAGGTGCTGGAAATGAGATGTTTGAGGACAATGTGTGGTGTGAGGTGGTTTGATCGAGTGAGTAACGTAAGGGTAAGAGAGATGTGTGGAAATAAAATGAGCGTGGTTGAGAGAGCAGAAGAGGGTGTTTTGAAGTGGTTTGGGCACATGGAGAGGATGAGTGAGGAAAGATTGACCAAGAGGATATATGTGCCGGAGGTGGAAGGAACAAGGAGAAGAGGGAGACCAAATTGGAGGTGGAAAGATGGAGTGAAAAAGATTTTGTGTGATCGGGGCCTGAACATGCAGGAGGGTGAAAGGAGGGCAAGGAATAGAGTGAATTGGAGCGATGTGGTATACCGGGGCTGACGTGCTGTCAGTGGATTGAATCAAGGCATGTGAAGTGTCTGGGGTAAACCATGGAAAGCTGTGTAGGTATGTATATTTGCGTGTGTGGACGTATGTATATACATGTGTATGGGGGGGGTTGGGCCATTTCTTTCGTCTGTTTCCTTGCGCTACCTCGCAAACGCGGGAGACAGCGACAAAGTATAAAAAAAAAAAAAAAATACATATATATATATATATATATATATATATATATACTTTTTTTTTTTTTTGCTTTGTCCGTGTCTCCCGCGTTTGCGAGGTAGCGCAAGGAAATAGACGAAAGAAATGGCCCAACCCACCCCCATACACATGTATATACATATATATATATGTATATATATATATATATATATATATATATATATATATATATATATATATATATATATATATATATATATATATATATATATATGTATATATATATATATATATATATATATATATATATATATATATATATATATATATATATATATATATATATATATATATATATATTCCCATGAATCCACGGGAAAATGAAAGACGATTAGTTCCCAAAACTCATGCATTTACCTCCATCACCACCTCATACATAAACAAATCAATCAGCAATAGTGACATCACACAACCCTGTTCCAGACCAAACGTTACCTGGATCCTCGCACCCTCCTCTCTTCCTACTCGCGCACATGCCTTATATCCTTGGTAGAATCTTTTCACTGCTTCTAACAGCTTTCCTCCTGCACTCTATATTCGTAACACCTTCCACAAGGCATCTCTATGAACCCTATCATATGCATTCCTGCGATTCTTAAATGCCATCTACAATCATCCTCTTTCTCTAAGTATTCCTCGCACACATATTTTAAAGCAAACACCTGATTCACCCATCTTCTATCACTTCTGAAACCACACTGTTCCTTCCTTGTCTGATACTCTGTACGTGCCTTCTTCCCTCTCAGCCACAAGCACCCAATACAGTCAACAGACATATACCTCTGGTATTTGAACAATCCCACTTTGTTCCTCCTTGCCTTCATACAATGGCACTATACAAGCATTCCGGCAATCCTCAAGCAACTCAGCGTGATCTATACATACACTGATAATCCTAACTAATTATCAAAAACACAGTCATTCCCTTTCTTAAGAAATTCAACTACAATACCATCCACACAAGCTGCCTTGCTATATTTTCGTTTTACACAAGGCTTTAGCCATGTCTGAGACAAGTGGCAGGAAAGAGTCTGTGAAGCCTCCAGCTGTCGGAGAGATTGTACCAATGAACTATTTAGAGGATGACCTACAGCTGTCAAGGAGCAAATCAGAAGTTTCTAGGCCAATGATGAAAAGCTATGGAAGGGATGGGTACTTTTCAAGAGGTCATCAGTAGGAATGAAAAAAAAAGGAGGCGAGAGGCAGCAAAGCACAGTGAGGAAAGTGATAGCAATGCAAAGAATAATAAAAGGAAAAGAGAAATACTAATCGAAATCAGAAAAAAATTCAACAACAAATCAGACACAACAAAATGGTGTAAGATCAGAAGTAAATGTCGCAGTAAATGGCGTATAGAAGAACACATTTGGGGAGGTTAGTTATGTTAGGAGGAGATTGATTTTCCCAGTCATTCGACGATGAGCTTACTTGAAATACTAAAATGGGTGGTACAATTAGGACAAGAGGAACACTCAAGCCTTATCGAACAGCAGGAACTGCGGAGACTGGAAATGTTGACTTCTGTTGGATACAAGAGATTAATGATGAATTTACCAGACGAAAGAGAGAAGCTTATGAAGGTTATAGTTTTCAGGTGACCTGTAGTGTTATGTCCAGATTTCTTTCTGGATGACGAGAGGTTTGTTTAGGTCAAGAGGCACTTACGTAATGAAGGACGAAGCAAGAAGCCGGGTCATTGTCCTAATAAAGGTAGAGACTCCAGACAAAGTTTTCATGACGGCAGGAGAGTACAGGAAGGTGGCACCATGAGCGGAATAATCAGTGATGTGTCTCCAGTGTTGCAGATGGGAACACAAGGCCTGGTGCTGTTAACAGAACCCACATTGCAGATTCTGCGGGAAGAGACACGAATCTAGACTCTGTAGAGACAAGATTAAAGCTGGAGAGAAGGTAAAACCTTGTTGTTGTAATTGTATGAAAACTCACAATGCTGGTTAATTTGTATGTGGGATGAGGCCACGTGCGAAAATTGACCAACAAAGGAATTATTTAGCGACTAAAGAAGCACACAGAGGATCATCATTAACAGTAGAGGTGGAGACAGTGGTGAAGGTGACTCCTGGGAAAACCTGGCACGAAGATTCAAGAGGGATAAGAAGAGTGCTTGAGGCTGAAGTTGTTGGTGTTGAGAACCAACAGGACGAGCTACAAGTAGCAGGTGAGTCAGGTCAGTGATAATGAAGCTCTGGGAGTAGAGGTGCGTTAGATGTTCCAGCTTTTGTAAACCTTGGGATAGAGAATGGAAGCGATGGGGAAGAGACTTGATGTAAAGATAGATAAATAAAATGAAAACCAAGGTGACTATGTGTGCGGAAGCAGAGCTTGTCTGAGGAAATATCATTTGAATAGGTATGCCGCAAGGAGAAGTATTAAGTCCAATGTTATCTAACATATCAACGAACAAAGTAGTCTAACACAAATATTGTAAAGTAGCGCAATCGTTATATATGGAGATGATATGTTGCTTCCAGGAAATCTGGCAGAAAATGTGCCGATTGCTTTAGATAACTTTAGTGTTCTTACTCGAAAATACGGGACTAGTTATGAGTGAAGCGGAAAAAAATGATGTAATGAAGGGAGAAACTCTTTTCCCGAAAGGCAAAAAATATAGAGAAATAATACAAATATCTAGGCATGTAAATTGTGTTCATATCTAACAGCAAGATGAAGAAGCAAATTATGTTCTGACACAATGTGAGACTAAATGACAGCCCTCAAAGGCTCTGACATATTGTGGTAAAGGCGATGGGTTCCCAGAGTGAGAAAGATATATGATTCCATCCTAAGATCAACTGCAGACGATGCAGCTCCTGTTCACACTTGTCTTGCTGAAGGAAGGCTACGAAGTAAGAGATCCTTCAACATGAAGGAACGAGAATAATTCTAGAATGTCAAAATAATGTAATTACCGAGATAATGAAAATGGAATTAGGTTTACAAAGCATTTCACAGAGGGTTAATGGAATTAACACAGTTGCTGCAATTCGCTTAATGAGAGGGAATAGTTGGAGGAAACATTAATACAATCTACACATGACGGTATTAAAGACACAAGGGCCCTCTGGGGATAAGGCAAGAGAGGATATGTGAAAACATATAAATATACTTTCAATAATCACTTGATAGATTGGTGTGCATTTTTCAAGAAATGTTATAAAGTGCCACTATGGGAGGAATAAGATACATGAACCAGGAGAGTTGAGGGCATTGTATGGGTAAAGTATAGGCAGTTTACACAGAATAAACATTCAAGTTATACTGTGATGTTCAGTTCTATCAACTGGCAAGGCAGGATGTGGGATCCATCGAAGGTTGTAAGGACATTACAAGTGGCCTTCGGCTGAGCAAACTCTGCATCTTCAACTCCAGCTGAACTATATGCAATATTGACAGGAATGGGGAAGGTTGTGTATGGTTAGTGATGCATATTTCTTTATAGACAACAGGACAACTGGGGATTCCTTGAACAGCTGAAGTCCGGTTTTGAACACGTTGCTGGTGTCTGTAGAAAATTGGTGCATGAAATAAGAAAACAAGACAATAACGTACAATTTGTATGGGTTCCCTTGGTGAAGAAACAGACGTGGACACCAAAAGAACCACTGGAGAGGCTAAAATAGATATCACATGTATTCAAAACTTGAATCAGCTAAGGAACAAAAAGTACAAAAAAGAAAAAGTTGTTGGAAGATGAGTTAAGAAGGAACGAAATATATGAAAAGAATGAAATAATGAAACATTATGTACATGTTCTTCATGCAAGTTTCATACATGGGAGAGATATGAGTAGGTGGAAGGACTCAGTATTTGTAAAGTTGAGATATAGGTTATAAGTATTACTGGAAACTTGGAACGGAGAGATGTGAGCAAGATGAACAATATAAAGCTTCTAGAAGATTCAGAACCAACACCTTGCCTCTATGTACCTGAATGTAGGTTACTTCAGGGATATAGAAACACAGACCGATAATCTTACCAAGCAAACTGAATGAATGTGTAAGAGTGGGAAAATAGATGAGTTGTAAAACAAATATGATTACTTTGCATATTGAATGTATCTTTGATTTTTGTAGAATTATACATGACCTTGTAGCAACATTCGGTAATCCTTCAAGATAGTTCATCTCCTCACTTCATCACGACCTATTACCACTTCCCCATTTCCTCCCTTCACTAATGTTCTCATTTGTTCTCTAGTTTTTCCCACACTGTTAATCATCTTCTAAAGCATCTTATCTTCCCAGATGTGTACTGTATATATATTCATATGCAGAGAAGAAGATGATGTATATGTTAACTTTTCTTTCTTTTCCTTCATGCTATTCTGGTGTTTCCTGCGAGGCGGGGTGGCAGCAGGTATGGAGGAAGGCGAGCAAGTATGAATATGTACATGGTCTATATATGTACATATACGTGTACACATATGTATGCATGTATTTATGTGCATATATGTATATGTACATATGTATGTATGTATGTTGGTAGATCTGTCTTTCTTCGTTTATTTCCTGGCGCTACGTCGGAGACGCTGGAAACAGCAATCAAAATAGAAAAACATAGAAAGAATGATACATATAAATATACATATATATATATATATATATATATATATATATATATATATATATATATATATATATATATATATATATATATTATTTTTTTATATTTTATTATACTTTGTCGCTGTCTCCCGCGTTTGCGAGGTAGCGCAAGGAAACAGACGAAAGAAACGGCCCAACCCCCCCCACATACACATGTATATACATACGTCCACACACGCAAATATACATACCTACACAGCTTTCCCTGGTTTACCCCAGACGCTTCACATGCCTTGCTTCAATCCACTGACAGCACGTCAACCCCGGTATACCACATCGCTCCAATTCACTCTATTCCTTGCCCTCCTTTCACCCTCCTGCATGTTCAGGCCCCGATCACACAAAATCTTTTTCACTCCATCTTTCCACCTCCAATTTGGTCTCCCTCTTCTCCTTGTTCCCTCCACCTCCGACACATATATCCTCTTGGTCAATCTTTCCTCACTCATCCTCTCCATGTGCCCAAACCACTTCAAAACACCCTCTTCTGCTCTCTCAACCACGCTCTTTTTATTTCCACACATCTCACTTACCCTTACGTTACTCACTCGATCAAACCACCTCACACCACACATTGTCCTCAAACATCTCATTTCCAGCACATCCATCCTCCTGCGCAGAACTCTATCCATAGCCCACGCCTCGCAACCATACAACATTGTTGGAACCACTATTCCTTCAAACATACCCATTTTTGCTTTCCGAGATAATGTTCTCGACTTCCACACATTCTTCAAGGCCCCCAGGATTTTCGCCCCCTCCCCCACCCTATGATCCACTTCCGCTTCCATTGTTCCATCCGCTGACAGATCCACTCCTAGATATCTAAAACACTTCACTTCCTCCAGTTTTTCTCCATTCAAACTCACCTCCCAATTGACTTGACCCTCAACCCTACTGTACCTAATAACCTTGCTCTTATTCACATTTACTCTTAAATTTCTTCTTCCACACACTTTTCCAAACTCAGTCACCAGCTTCTGCAGTTTCTCACATGAATCAGCCACCAGCGCTGTATCATCAGCGAACAACAACTGACTCACCTCCCAAGCTCTCTCATCCCCAACAGACTTCATACTTGCCCCTCTTTCCAAAACTCTTGCATTTACCTCCCTAACAACCCCATCCATAAACAAATTAAACAACCATGGAGACATCACACACCCCTGCCGCAAACCTACATTCACTGAGAACCAATCACTTTCCTCTCTTCCTACACGTACACATGCCTTACATCTTCAATAAAAACTTTTCACTGCTTCTAACAACTTTCCTCCAACACCATATATTCTTAATACCTTCCACAGAGCATCTCTATCAACTCTATCATATGCCTTCTCCAGATCCATAAATGCTACATACAAATCCATTTGCTTTTCTAAGTATTTCTCACATACATTCTTCAAAGCAAACACCTGATCCACACATCCTCTACCACTTCTGAAACCACACTGCTCTTCCCCAATCTGATGCTCTGTACATGCCTTCACCCTCTCAATCAATACCCTCCCATATAATTTTCCAGGAATACTCAACAAACTTATACCTCTGTAATTTGAGCACTCACTCTTATCCCCTTTGCCTTTGTACAATGGCACTATGCACGCATTCCGCCAATATATGAACAAAGTGCATATAAACGCGCACTTTCAAAGAACATACAAAACTCCAACAGCCAGGATCTAACCAGGGACCCATGTGCAACAGAAGGGAGCGCTACCGCTTGGATATGATCGCCCCTAATAGGGAAATGAGTATTCGAATATGATGTACTCGAATACCCTTCGTCTCACGTTGGTGAGCTACGGGGTATACACCGGTCATTTTCCATCACGCTCACAGAGCCAGCAGATAGCATTCTACCGAACCTAACTATACAACGCGGAGGTATATGAATACGAAAAAGCGCATATGAACGCGCACCTTCATAAAACATACAAACCTCCAGCAGCCAGGATCGAACCCGGGACCCCTTTCCAAAAATGGGAGCGCTAACGCTAGACTATGATGGACCCGGAGAGGGAAATGGCTATTCGAATAATATGTACTCGAATACCCTTCGTCTCACGTTGGTGAGCAACGGGATGAACATAGCCTAGCTCAGCAGTAGCACTCCCGCCTGTTGCACAGGGGTCCTGGGTTCGATCCTGGCTGTTGGAAGTTTGTATGATATATATATATATATATATATATATATATATATTTATGTTTATTATTCTATTTTGCTATATCGCTGTCTCCCGAGTTATAGAGGTAGCGCAAGGAAACAGACGAAAGATGGCCCAACCCACCCACATACACACGTACATACATACACGTCCACACACGCAAGTATATATACCTATACATCTCAATAAATACATATATATATATATATATATATATATATATATATATATATATATATATATATATATATATATATATATATATATATATATATATATATATATATATATATATATATATATATATATATATATATATATATATATATATACACACAGACTAATACATACATACACATGTACATAATTCATACTGTCTGCCTGTATTCATTCTCATCGCCATCTCGCCACACACGGAATAACAACCCCCTCCCCCCTCATGTGTGCGAGGTAGTGCAAGGAAAAGACAACAAAGGCCCCATTCATTCACACTGTCTCTACCTGTCACGTAATAATGAACCGAAACCACAGCTCCCTTTCCACATTCAGGCCAACCAGAACTTTCCATGGTTTACCCCAGACGCTTCACATGACCTGGTTCAATCCATTGACAGCAGGTCGACCCCGGTATATCACATAGTTCCAATTCACTCTATTCCTTGCACGCCTTTCACCCTCCTGCATGTTCAGGCCCCGATCACTCAAAATCTTTTTCACTCCATCTTTCCACCTCCAATTTGGTCTCCCACTTCTCCTCGCTCCCTCCACCTCCGACACATATATCCTCTTGGTCAATCTTTCCTCACTTATTCTCTCCATGAGACCAAACCATTTCAAAACACCCTCTTCTGCTCTCTCAACCGAACTCTATTTATTACCACACATCTCACTTAACCTATTATTACTTACTCGATCAAACCACCTCACACCACATATTGTCCTCAAACATCTCATTTCCAGCACATCCACCCTCCTGCGCACAGCTCTATCCATAGCCCACGCCTCGCAACCATACAACATTGTTGGAACCACTATTCTTTCAAGCATACCCATTTTTGCTTTCCGAGATAACGTTCTCGACTTCCACACATTCTTCAAGGCTCCAGGAATTTTTGCCCCCTTCCCACCTTATGATTTACTTCCGCTTCCATGGTTCCATCCGCTGCCAAGTCCCCTCCCAGATATCTAAAACACTTCACTTCCTACAGTTTTTCTCTATTCAAACTTACCTCCGAGTTAACGTCACCCTCCACCCTACTGTACCTAATAACCTTGCTCTTATTCATCTTTACTCTTAACTTTCTTCTTTCACACACTTTACCAACCTCAGTCACCAGCTTCTGCAGTTTCTCACATGATCGAGCCACCAGCGCTGTATCATCAGCGAACAACAACTCACTCACTTCCTAAGCTCTCTCATCCACAACAGATTGCATACTTGCCCCTCTTTCAAAAACTCTTGCATTTACCTCCCTAACAACCCTATCCATAAACAAATTAAACAAACATGGAGACATCAACACCCCTGCCGCAAACCTACATTCACTGAGAACCAATCACTTTCCTCTTTTCCTACACGTACACATGCCTTACATCCTCGACAAAAACTTTTCACTGCTTCTAACTACTTGCCTCCCACACCATATATTCTTAATACCTTCCACAGAACATCCCTATCAACTCTATCATGTGCCTTTTCCAGATCTACAAATGCTGCATATAAATCCATTTGCTTTTCTAAAGTATTTCTCACATATATTCTTCAAGGGAAACACCTGATCCACACATCCTCTACCATTTCTGAAACAACACTGCTCTTCCCCAATCTGATGCTCTGTACATGCCTTCATCCTCTCAATCAATACCCTCCCATATAATTTTCCACAAATACTCAAAGTTATACCTCTGTATATTGAGCACTCACTCTTATCCCCTTTTCCTTTGTACAATAGCACTATGCAAGCATTCCGCCAATCCTCAGGCACCTCACCATGAATCATACATACAAAAAAATAACCTTACCAACCAGTCAACAATACAGTCACCCACTTTTTTAATAGATTCCACTGCAATACCATCCAAACCCGCTGCCTTGCCGGCTTTCATCTTCCGCAGTGGTTTTACTACCTCTTCTCTATTTACCAAATCATTTTCCCTAACCCTCTCACTTTGCACAACACATCGACCAAAACACCCTATATCTGACACTATATCATCAAACACATTCAACAAACCTTAAAAATTCTCAGTCTATCTCGTTCTCACATCACCACTACTTGTTATCACCTCCCCATTAGCCCCCTTCAGTGAAGTTCCCATTTGTTCCCTTGTCTTACGCACTTTATTTACCTCCTTCGAAAACATACTTCTATTCTCCATAAAATTTAAAGATACTCTCTCATCCCATCTCTCATTTGCCATCTTTTTCACCTCTTGCACCTTTCTCTTGACCTCCTGCCTCTTTCTTTTATACATCTCCCACTCATTTGCATTATTTCCCGGCAAAAATCGTCCAAATGCCTCTCTTTTCTCTTTCACTAATAATCTTACTTCTTCATCCCACCACTCACTACCCTTTCTAATCTGCCCAACTCTCACCCTTCTCATGCCACAAGCATCTTTAAAGCAGGCCATCACTTCTTCCCTAAATACATCCCATTCCTCCCGCACTCCCCTTACCTCCTTTGTTCTCACCTTTTTCCATTCTGCACTCAGTCTCTCCTGGTACTTCCTCATACAAGTCTCCTTCCCAAACTCACTTACTCTCACCGCTCTCTTCACCCTAACATTCTCTCTTCTTTTCTGAAAACCTCTACAAATCTTCACCTTCGCCTCCACAAGATAATGATCAGACATCCCTCCAGTTGCACCTCTCAGCACATTAACATCCAAATGTCTCTCTTTCGCGCGCCTATCAATTAATACGTAATCCAATAACGCTCTCTGGCCATCTCTTCTACTTACATACGTATACTTATGTATATCTCTCTTTTTAAACCAGGTATTCCCAATCACCAGTCCTTTTTCAGCACATAAATCTACAGGCTCTTCACCATTTCCATTTACAGCACTGAACACCCCATGTATACCAATTATTCCCTTAACTGCCACATTACTCACCTTTGCATTCAAATCACCCATCACTATAACCCGGTCTCGTGCATCAAAACCGATAACACACTCATTCAGGTGCTCCCAAAACACTTGCCTCTCATGTTCTTTCTTCTCATGTCCAGGTGCATGTGCACTAATAATCACCCATCTCTCTCCATGAACTTTCAGTTTTACTCATATCAATCTAGAGTTTACTATATATATATATATATATATATATATATATATATATATATATATATATATATATATATATATATATATATATATATATATATATATATATATATATATATATATATTCCTTTGAGTCCACGGGGAAAATGAAACACGAAAAGTTCCCAAGTGCACTTTCGTGTAATGATCATATCATTAGGGGAGACACAAGAGAGAAATATAACAGTCAGTTGATATACATCGAAGAGACGAAGCTAGGACACCATTTGGTAAACATGTGATTGTCCAAAACATACAACGAGCGTTCATAAACTTATCATTTTCCAAATCTTATCAACAATAAAGTTATCTAATTTGTATAGACCATCACTAATATTAAGATCATAATTCTTTGTGTAATTGTTAATAGAAGATTCAATGATATTTCTCTTGGTAATAGAATTAGAGTTAATAACTGAGCTGGCGTTACTCCAGTCAGTACAATGATCATAGTTTTTAACATGATTAAACAAGGCATTTGATTCTTCTCACGTTCTTATACTATACTTATGTTGCTTAAGTCTAACAGAAAGATCCTTACCAGTCTGACCAACATAAAATTTATCAGAGTTTCCACTAGGGACTTTATAGATGCAACCAAGAGAATTTTCTAGTGAATTCCTGATTAAGATATTCTTTATAGCATTATTGTTGCTAAAGGCAACATTTACATCAAAGGATTTGAGCGACATGGGAAGCAAAGTGAAATTATTATTAAAAGGGAGAACTAAAAAGATTCTTGGTGTCAATGGGAGGTTTGGGCTCAACTCTATAAAATGATTTCTTTGCTAACTTAAGGGATTTATCAATGAAAGATGTAGGGTACTTTAACTTAGATCCAATAGAATATATCTTCTCAAACTCATCATCAATAAACTATGGACTGCAAATACGTAATGCCCTAAGGAACATAGATTGAAATGATGATAATTTAACTCTGTCCTGTTGAGATGAGTAATAATGGATATATGAGCATACATTGTATATGCTAGATTTAAACTTGTTTCCTTGTCTATGGATCATGCAATCTAAAAATGGTAACATACCATTATTTATGTTGGTCAGACTGGTAAGGATCTTTCTGTTAGACTTAAGCAACATAAATATAGTATAAGAACGGGACAAGAATCAAATACCTTGTTTAATCATGTTAAAAACTATGATCATTGTATTAACTTGAGTAACGCCATCTCAGTTATTAACTCTAACTCTATTACTAAGAGAAATATCATTGAATCTTCTATCATTAAATACACAAAGAATTATAATCTTAGTATTAGTTATGGTTTATACAAATTAGTTAACTTTATAGTTGATAAGATTTGTAAAATGATAAGTTTATGAGGATGTGTTGATCAGGTGTTTCTTTTGAAGAATGTATGTGAGAAATACTTAGAAAAGTAAACAGATTTGTATGTTGCATTTATGGATCTGGAGAAGGCATATGATAGAGTTGATAGGGATGCTCTGTGGAAGGTATTAAGAAAATATGGTGTTGGAGGCAAGTTGCTAGAAGCAATGAAAAGGTTTTATCGAAGATGTAAGGCATGTGTACGAGTAGAAAGAGAAGAAAGTGATTGCTTCTGAGTGAATATTTGTTTGGGGCAATGGTGTGTGATGTCTCCATGGTTGTTTAATTTTTTTATGGATGGGATTGTTAGGGAGTTGAATGCAAGAGTTTTGGAAAGAGGGGCAAGTATGCAGTCTGTTGTGGATGAGAGAGCTTTTAAGTGAGTCAGTTGCTGTTCGCTAATGATACAACGCTGGTGGCTGATTCATGTGAGAAACTGCAGAAGCTGGTGACTGAGTTTGGCAAAGTGTGTGAAAGAAGAAAGCTGAGAATAAATGTGAAAAGGAGTAAGGTTATTAGGTACAATTGGGTTGAGGAACAAGCCAATTGGGAGGTAAGTTTGAATGGAGAAAAACTTGAGGAAGTGAAGTGTTTTAGATATCTGGAAGTGTATTTGGCAGCGGATGGAACCATGGAAGCAGAAGTGAATCATAGGATGGGGGAAGCGACGAAAGTTTTTGGAGCGTTGAAAAAGTCTGAAAGTCGAGAACGTTGTCTTGGAAAGCAAAAATGGTTATGTTTGAAGAAATAGTGTTCCAGCAATGTTATATGGTTCCGAGGCGTGGGCTATAGATAGAGTTGTGAGGAGGATGGTGGATGTGCTGGAAATGAGATCTTTGAGAACATCTCAAACATGGAGTGGTAAGAGAGATGTGTGCTAATAAAAAGAGTGTGGTTGAGATAGCAGAAGAGGATGTTTTGAAATGGTTTGGTCACATGGAGAGAATGAGTGAGGAAAGATTAACAAAGAGGATATATATGTCAGAGGTGTAGGGAACGAGGAGAAGTGGGAGACCAAATTGGAGGCGGAAAGATGGAGTGAAAAAGATTTTGAGTGATCGGGGCCTGAACATGCAGGAGGGTGAAAGCTTGCAAAAAATAGTGTGAATTGGAACGATGTGGTATACCGGGGTCGACGTGCTGTCAATTGATTGAACCAGGGCATGTAAAACGTCCGGTGTAAACCATGGAAACTTTCGTGTGGCCTGGATGTGGAAAGGGAGCTGTGGTTTCGGTGCATTATACATGACAGCTAGAGACTGAGTGTGAACGAATCTGGCCTTTGTTGTCTTTTTCTAGTGCTTCTTCGCGCATATGCGGGGGGAGGGGGATGTCATTTCATGCGTGGCGGAGTGTCGATGAAAATGAATAATGGCAAACAGTATGAATTATATACATGTGTATATATGTATATGTCTGTTTGTGTATATATATGTATACATTGAGGTGTATACATATGTATATGTGCGTGTGTGGACATGTATGTATATACATCTGTATGTGGGTGGGTTGGGCGATTCTTTCGTTTGTTTCCTTGCGTTACCTCGCTAACGTGGGAGACAGCGACAAAGTATGATAAATTGATATATATATATATGTATATATATATATATATATATAAATTTTTTTTTCATTTTGCTTTGTCGATGTATCCCGCGTTAGCGAGGTAGCGCAAGGAAACAGACGAAAGAATGACCCAACCCATCCACATACACATGTATATACACACACGTCCACACTCGCAATATACATACCTATTCATCTTAACACATACATACATGTACATACACAGATATATACCTATATACACGTGTACATAATTCATACTGTCTGCCTTTATTCATTTAAAATCGCCACCCCGACTCACGTGAAATAATAACCCCCTCCCCCCGCATGTGCACGAAGTAGCGCTAGGAAAAGACAACAAAGGTCACATTCGTTCACAATCAGTCTCCAGCTGTCATGTAGTAATGCACCGAAACCCCAGCTCCCTTTCCACATCTAGGCCCCACACAACTTTCCATGGTTTACCACAGACGCTTCACAAGCCTTGATTCAATCCATTGATAGCGCGTCAATCCCGTTATATCACATCATTCCAATTCACTCTATTCCTTGCACGTCTTTCACCCTCCTGCATGTTCAGGACCCGATCACACAAAATCTTTTTCACTCCATCTTTCCACCTCCAATTTGGTCTCCCAATTCTCCTCGTTCCCTCCACCTCCGACACATATATCCTCTTGGTCAATCTTTCCTCACTCATTCTCTCCATGTGACCAACCCATTTCAAAACACTCTCTTCTGCTCTCTCAACCGCACTCTTTTTATTACCACATAGCTCTCTTACAATATTATTACTTACTCGATCAAACCACCTCACACCACATATTGTCCTCAAACATCTCATTTCCAGCACATCCACCGTCCTCCGCAGAACTCTATCCATAGCCTACGCCTCGCAACCATACAACATTGTTGGAACCACTATTCCTTCAAACATACCCATTTTTGCTTTCAGAGATAATGTTCTTGACTTCCACACATTCTTCAACGCTCCCAGAAGTTTCTCCCCCTCCCCCAACCTATGATTCACTTCCGCTTCCATGGTTCCATTCGCTGCCAAATCACCTCCTAAATACTAAAACTCTTCACTTCCTCCAGTTTTTCTCCATTCAAACCTACCTCCCAGTTGACTTGACCCTCAACCCTACTGTACCTAATAACCTTGCTCTTATTCACATTTACTCAAAGCTTTCCTCTTTCACACACTTTACCAAACTCAGTCACCAGCTTCTGCAGTTTCTCACATGAATCAGCCACCAGCGCTGTATCATCAGCGAACAACAACTGATTCACTTCCCAAGCTCTCTCATCCATAACAGACTGCATACTTGCCCCTCTTTCCAAAACTCTTGCATTCAACTCCCTAACAACCCCATCCATAAACAAATTAGACAACCATGGAGACATTACACACCCCTACCGCAAACCAGCATTCACTGAGAACCAATCACTTTCCTCTCTTCCTACACGTACACATGCCTTACATCCTCGATAAAAACTTCTCACTGCTTCTAACAACTTACCCCCCACACCATATATTCTTAATACCTTTCACAGAGCATCTCTATCAACTCTATTATATGCCATCTCTAGATCCATAAATGCTACATACAAATCCATTTGCCTCTCTAATCATTTCTCACATACATTCTTTAAAGCAAACAACTGATACACTCATTCTATACCACTTCTGAAACCACACTGCTCTTCCCCAATGCGATGGTCTGTACATGCCTTCACCCTTTCAATCAATGCCCTCCCATATATATATATATATATATATATATATATATATATATATATATATATATATATATATATATTATCCCTGGGGATAGGGGATTAAGAATACTTCCCACGTATTCCCTGCGTGTCGTAGAAGGCGACTAAAAGAGGAGGGAGCGGGGGGCTGGAAATCCTCCCCTCTCGTTTCTTTTTTTTTTTTTTCCAAAAGAAGGAACAGAGGGGGCCAGGTGAGGATATTCCAAAAAAGGCCCAGTCCTCTGTTCTTAACGCTACCTCGCTAACGCGGGAAATGGCGAATAGTTTAAAAGAAAAAAAAAAGATTTATCTATATATATATATATATATATATATATATATATATATATATATATATATATATATATATATATATATATATATATATATATATATTATACTTTGTCGCTGTCTCCCGCGTTTGCGAGGTAGCGCAAGGAAACAGACGAAACAAATGGCCCAACCCCCCCCCCCATACAAATGTATATACATACGTCCACACACGCAAATATACATACCTACACAGCTTTCCATGGTTTACCCCAGACGCTTCACATGCCTTGATTCAATCCACTGACAGCACGTCAACCCCGGTATACCACATCGCTCCAATTCACTCTATTCCTTGCCCTCCTTTCACCCTCTAGCATGTTCAGGCCCCGATCACACAAAATCTTTTTCACTCCATCTTTCCACCTCCAATTTGGTCTCCCTCTTCTCCTCGTTCCCTCCACCTCCGACACATATATCCTCTTGGTCAATCTTTCCTCACTCATTCTCTCCATGTGCCCAAACCACTTCAAAACACCCTCTTCTGCTCTCTCAACCACGCTCTTTTTATTTCCACACATCTCTCTTATCCTTACGTTACTCACTTGATCAAACCACCTCACACCACACATTGTCCTCAAACATCTCATTTCCAGCACATCCATCCTCCTGCGCACAACTCTATCCATAGCCCACGCCTCGCAACCATACAACATTGTTGGAACCACTATTCCTTCAAACATACCCATTTTTGCTTTCCGAGATAATGTTCTCGACTTCCACACACTCGTCAAGGCCCCCAGAATTTTCGCCCCCTCCCCCACCCTATGATCCACTTCCGCTTCCATGGTTCCATCCGCTGCCAGATCCACTCCCAGATATCTAAAACACTTCACTTCCTCCAGTTTTTCTCCATTCAAACTCACCTCCCAATTGACTTGACCCTCAACCCTACTGTACCTAATAACCTTGCTCTTATTCACATTTACTCTTAACTTTCTTCTTCCACACACTTTACCAAACTCAGTCACCAGCTTCTGCAGTTTCTCACATGAATCAGCCACCAGCGCTGTATCATCAGCGAACAACAACTGACTCACTTCCCAAGCTCTCTCATCCCCAACAGACTTCATACTTGCCCCTCTTTCCAAAACTCTTACATTTACCTCCCTAACAACCCCATCCATAAACAAATTAAACAACCATGGAGACATCACACACCCCTGCCGCAAACCTACATTCACTGAGAACCAATCACTTTCCTCTCTTCCTACACGTACACATGCCTTACATCCTCAATAAAAACTTTTCACTGCTTCTAACAACTTTCCTCCAACACCATATATTCTTAATACCTTCCACAGAGCATCTCTATCAACTCTATCATATGCCTTCTCCAGATCCATAAATGCTACATACAAATCCATTTGCTTTTCTAAGTATTTCTCACATACATTCTTCAAAGCAAACACCTGATCCACACATCCTCTACCACTTCTGAAACCACACTGCTCTTCCCCAATCTGATGCTCTGTATATGCCTTCACCCTCTCAATCAATACCCTCCCATATAATTTACCAGGAATACTCAACAAACTTATACCTCTGTAATTTGAGCACTCACTCTTATCCCCTTTGCCTTTGTACAATGGCACTATGCACGCATTCCGCCAATCCTCAGGCACCTCACCATGAGTCATACATACATTAAATAACCTTACCAACCAGTCAACAATACAGTCACCCCCTTTTTTAATAAATATATATATATATATATATATATATATATATATATATATATATATATATATATATATGTGTGTGTGTGTGTGTGTGTGTGTGTGTGTGTATGTGTGTGTGTATATGTATAAACGTATACAAG
Organism: Panulirus ornatus; assembly: GCF_036320965.1. Lineage (NCBI taxonomy): Eukaryota > Metazoa > Arthropoda > Malacostraca > Decapoda > Palinuridae > Panulirus > Panulirus ornatus. Next base: position 6,755,417 of record NC_092292.1, on the reverse strand, counting down.
AAATACAGATATCCGGAGTTTTACACTTCTCAAAGCTGTTACATTTCGTGCGAGATCTGAATCCTGAGGGAAATTATCATGTCGCAGTTGCAGTTATAATCAGATGATGTGTCTGGCTGGGACGCCTCAGCACGCAGGGAACACGACTGGGAGCTCCCAGGCCACCGTACAGAAGCATTGGTGTTTAATATCCTTTTTAACACTTCGGGGAACGAACTCTCACGATGGCGACTGAGTTTTTATTACCAGAAAATTTGCATTTTTATTCTATTTCAATTTACTAGATGGTAATTTCTTTGCGAATGTTATCCCATGGTTCAGCGCTCCCTATGTTCCTTTTTTCAATGCAACGTAGGTAATGTTTCCCGGATGTGCTCCTTGTTGGCCACTGAGTGTGGGCTGAAGTGATATTTATCCAGATCTTGCTGATCTGATGGCTCGGCTGTAAGTTTCGTTGGTGAAGTGGCAACCAATGTTCTTGTTACTGGTGTGGCCAGAGATATTGTTGATAGTGATATGGTTACAGCTACTGGTGATACTGGTGTTGCCACAGCTACAGGCGATACTGATATGTCACAGGTACTGTTGACGCTGGTATGGTTATAACTACTGTTGATACCGGTATGGCCACCTCTGTTATTGATACTGGTGTGCCACAGCCACTGTTGATAGTGATATTGTCTCAGCTACTGTTGATACTGGTCTGGCCACAGCCGCTGTTGATACTGGTGTGGCCTCATGTACCGTTGGTACTGGTGTGGTCATAGCTACTGTTGAAGCTGATGTTGACACAGCTACTGTTCTTGATTCTGTCGTGGATGTAGCTGCTTTTGTTATTGTTGTTACTAGTATAATCTATACTATTACTCTGTTAGGTATGACCATTTCCACGGCTACTACGTCTTTCGTTGCTGGTGTGATCAAAGCTAATGTAGCATCTGGAGCCAATTTCTGGTTACTTGTGCAGCCAATGCTGCTGTTATTATGAATGTGGTCATACTTTCTGTTGTTCTTCATGTGACCGCACCAGCACTTGTTCATGATATTAGTATATTGTTGTTTATCGAGTGGGTACATTGCTTTAGTTATTGGCGAAAGTTGAAACTGCTGTACTATTGTGATATATCTATTGCTTCTATGGTTAATAGCAATAATGATAATTGCATTCTTATGATGTAATAAAGGCTAGTATTGTTCTTATCATAAGTCCATATTTCGTTGCTCCCATAGTAACCATGTCTATTGCATGATCGTATAACTGGTCTTAATGTTGTTCTGATGTAGCCACAGCTACTGCTGTTCCAGCTATATCCACAGCTATTGCTGTGTGTGTTGTACTTGTCTTTGTTGCCTCTGTGGATATACCTGCTCCATTTCCCCCATAGCTATAAGTTACTTTTTTCATTTTACTCAAATCGTGACAGCCGCTCTTGCTTCACTTGTCCACACATACACTCTGACAGACCTCTGCTAGAGCAAAACGAGTACATAGATTTTTTTTTTCCTGACTTAAATAGAGAGAAATTCAACTGGAGCCCACCCTATCATTTAGGGTGAACACGCGTCAGTAACGCTTCACGCGAGTTTATTCAACACGGCCTCCTACTGTTCTGAGAAAATAATGGTGTTCCTATCGAACAGTAACAACAATTATTTCTTGTACACAACGAACAATTAAAAGACAAGGTAAACTCTTGTTGGAGCTTCACTCACGGTATGTTGGGTTACGTAAGGTTGATAATTTAGATTATGTTAAGTTGCAATAAGAGTGTTTGAGTTAGATTAGGTTAAGATAGACTGGGTTAAATTTAGCTAGGTTAGGGTAGGATGGATTAGGTTACGTTACATCAAAATGGTTGGTTTAGGTTCGATTGAGTTAGGTTCGGTTAGGTTAGGTAGGTAAGGCTGGGCTATGTTTGGTTGGATTAGGTTAGGTTAATTTAGGTTTGATTGGATTAGTTTAAGTTGGTTGCATTAAGATTGTTTGGGTTTAGTTAGGTTTGGTTTGGTTAGTTTGGATTTGTTTGTCCCTAGTGTGGCTACAGAAACTTTCATAGTGGTACAGCCACAGCTGCTGTTACTGCCAGTTGGATTATTATTATCATTATCATTATCATTGTTATGATTATTATCATTATTATTATTATCATTGTTATTATTATTATCATTATTATTATTATTATTATTATTATTATTATTATTATTATTATTATTATTATTATTAGTATAATTATTATTATTATTATCATTATTATTATTATTATTATTATTATTATTATTATTATTATTATTATTATTATTATTATTATTATTATCATTATTACTATTATTATTGTTATCATTATTATTATTATTTATTTATCTACTTTGCTTTGTCGCTGTCTCCCGCATTTGCGAGGTAGCGCAAGGAAACAGACGAAAGAAATGGCCCAACCCACCCGCATACACATGTATATACACACACGTCCACACACGCAAATATACATACCTATACATCTCAATGTACACATATATATTACACACACAGACATACATATATACCCATGCACACAATTCACACTGTCTGCCCCCATTCACTCCCATCGCCACCTCGCCACACATGGAATACCATCCCCCTCCCCCCTCAAGTGTGCGGGGTAGCGCTAGGAAAAGACAACAAAGGCCTCATTCGTTCACACTCAGTCTCTAGCTGTCATGCAATAATGCCCGAAACCACAGCTCCCTTTCCACCTCCAGGCCCCACACAGCTTTCCATGGTTTACCCCAGACGCTTCACATGCCCTGATTCAATCCACTGACAGCACGTCAACCCCGGTATACCACATCGATCCAATTCACTCTATTCCTTGCCCGCCTTTCACCCTCCTGCATGTTCAGGCCCCGATCACACAAAATCTTTTTCACTCCATCTTTTCACCTCCAATTTGGTCTCCCACTTCTACTTGTTCCCTCCACCTCCGACACACATATCCTCTTGGTCAATCTTTCCTCACTCATTCTCTCCATGTGCCCAAACCATTTCAAAACACCCTCTTCTGCTCTCTCAACCACGCTCTTTTTATTTCCACACATCTCTCTTACACTTACATTACTTACTCGATCAAACCACCTCACACCACACATTGTCCTCAAACATCTCATTTCCAGCACATCCACCCTCCTGCGCACAACTCTATCCATAGCCCACGCCTCGCAACCATACAACATTGTTGGAACCACTATTCCTTCAAACATACCCATTTTTGCTTTCCGAGATAATGTTCTCGACTTCCACACATTCTTCAAGGCTCCCAGGATTTTCGCCCCCTCCCCCACCCTATGATTCACTTCCGCTTCCATGGTTCCATCCGCTGCCAGATCCACTCCCAGATATCTAAAACACTTTACTTCCTCCAGTTTTTCTCCATTCAAACTTACCTCCCAATTGACTTGACCCTCAACCCTACTGTACCTAATAACCTTGCTCTTATTCACATTTACTCTTAACTTTCTTCTTTCACACACTTTACCAAACTCAGTCACCAGCTTCTGCAGTTTCTCACATGAATCAGCCACCAGCGCTGTATCATCAGCGAACAACAACTGACTCACTTCCCAAGCTCTCTCATCCACAACAGACCTCATTTTTGCCCCTCTTTCTAAAACTTATTATTATTATTATTATTATTATTATTATTATTATTATTATTATTATTATTATTATTACTATTATTATTATTGCCATTGTACATACTGCCATTGTACAAAGGCAAAGGGGATAAGAGTGAGTGCTCAAATTACAGAGGTATAAGTTTGTTGAGTATTCCTGGTAAATTATATGGGAGGGTATTGATTGAGAGGGTGAAGGCATGTACAGAGCATCAGATTGGGGAAGAGCAGTGTGGTTTCAGAAGTGGTAGAGGATGTGTGGATCAGGTGTTTGCTTTGAAGAATGTATGTGAGAAATACTTAGAAAAGCAAATGGATTTGTATGTAGCATTTATGGATCTGGAGAAGGCATATGATAGAGTTGATAGAGAATGTAGGTTTGCGGCAGGGGTGTGTGATGTCTCCATGGTTGTTTAATTTGTTTATGGATGGGGTTGTTAGGGAGGTAAATGCAAGAGTTTTGGAAAGAGGGGCAAGTATGAAGTCTGTTGGGGATGAGAGAGCTTGGAAAGTGAGTCAGTTGTTGTTCGCTGATGATACAGCGCTGGTGGCTGATTCATGTGAGAAACTGCAGAAGCTGATGACTGAGTTTGGTAAAGTTTGTGGAAGAAGAAAGTTAAGAGTAAATGTGCATAAGAGCAAGGTTATTAGGTACAGTAGGGTTGAGGGTCAAGTCAATTGGGAGGTGGGTTTGAATGGAGAAAAACTGGAGGAAGTGAAGTGTTTTAGATATCTGGGAGTGGATCTGGCAGCGGATGGAACCATGGAAGCGGAAGTGGATCATAGGGTGGGGGAGGGGGCGAAAATTCTGGGGGCCTTGAAGAATGTGTGGAAGTCGAGAACATTATCTCGGAAAGCAAAAATGGGTATGTTTGAAGGAATAGTGGTTCCAACAATGTTGTATGGTTGCGAGGCGTGGGCTATGGATAGAGTTGTGCGCAGGAGGATGGATGTACTGGAAATGAGATGTTTGAGGACAATGTGTGGTGTGAGGTGGTTTGATCGAGTAAGTAACGTAAGGGTAAGAGAGATGTGTGGAAATAAAAAGAGCGTGGTTGAGAGAGCAGAAGAGGGTGTTTTGAAATGGTTCGGGCACATGGAGAGAATGAGAGGAAAGATTGACCAAGAGAATATATGTGTCGGAGGTGGAGGGAACGAGGAGAAGAGGGAGACCAAATTGGAGGTGGAAAGATGGAGTGAAAAAGATTTTGTGTGATCGGGGCCTGAACATGCAGGAGGGTGAAAGGAGGGCAAGGAATAGAGTGAATTGGAGCGATGTGGTATACCGGGGTTGACGTGCTGTCAGTGGATTGAATCAAGGCATGTGAAGCGTCTGGGGTAAACCATGGAAAGCTGTGTAGGTATGTATATTTGCGTGTGTGGACGTATGTATATACATGTGTATGGGGGGGGGTTGGGCCATTTCTTTCGTCTGTTTCCTTGTGCTACCTCGCAAACGCGGGAGACAGCGACAAAGTATAATAATAATAAAAATTATTATTGTTATTATTTTATTATTATCATTATCATTATTACTATTATTGTTATTATCATCATTATCATTACTATTATCATTATCATTATTATTATCATTATCATTATTATTATCATTATTATTATTATTATTATTATTATTATTATTATTATTATCATTATCATTATTATTATTATTATTATCATTATTATTATTATTATTATTATTATTATTATTATTATTATTATTATCATTTCTATTATCATCATTATCATCATTATCATAATTATTTCTATTATTATTATGATTATTATTATCATCATTATTATATCTATTATTATCAATGAAGTCATACCCAAATGGTGTATGATGTAATTAAAGGCAGTTTCTATGTTAACAACAACATAACGATTGCTAAACCTAATGCAAAACAAAGTAAACGTAATTACTTGGAAGATTATCTTTACGTTCCTGGAAGACTTCAGATAAGTATTGTTTCCCAAGCACCTCGACTGATTCAAACCACTGACGTCTGCTAATTACACTTGCCTAGATACATACGATATCTGCCACCTGCTTGTGTCTGTGAGCAACGTCATCCTTGTATATGTACATAGGTTTACATTTACAGTATAAACATGAACCATTGCTTACTAGGGCGCATTTGACGTGCCTGTGGCCTCCTTCTCGATCAGCTAGTACTGGTATTTGTATCCTGATGTTCTCAAGGTATCTTTTAAAGCAAGTTGCAGTGTAGTGTGTGAGGTTTAATTTCCTAAAGAGGTCCTCAGGGAAGAGTTGGCAGCTGGCGTAACCAGACCCACCGAGCAATGAGGCGCCAACTCAACGGTAAATTTCTGCTCTCAGGATAACCTGAGTTGTTAAATTCGAATCAAGGAATCAATCTGCAGTAATGAAAGAAAATGGAGAGGTAAAACCCTTTCTCTTGCAATCTATTCATTACACCACAGTTTCCTGATGGCTGCCTGAAGCAGTTCTCTCAGTTGAGGGAGTACAGGAGTGGGTGGGAGGCGTCCCGCTATATAACCTGGCGGGTCTTGAGGCGGTGAAGCGCCGGGAGAAGCGCCTGATAACACGACCTCAGCTGCGCCTCCATCACCGCCGGTAATAGCTTTAAGAAACCATTAAAACTTCATATTACGTTCTCAAAACTCTGTAGAGGGAGATGGTTAAGAAAACCTCTCTTAACTTGGTCTATCTCTAAAGTTATTTTGAGTTATTTGGCCATTAAAACGAATATTTAGATTCACTCATAAAGTGAGCGTCAACAACAAGATACTATTCCTAGATGTCATGGTGACGGGTAACACAGACAGTCGACTGCGTAGCTTGCACGCACAAGAAACAAATAGACCTTGGCCGATGTCTACATACAGCTAGTAATTGTACTCAGCGTTCAAAACTGGAATCATTAACTCAGTGTTACACCGAACATGAGTGACGTGTTGGTGTCTCTTCTACACAAAAATACACATACACACACACACACACACACACACACACACACACACACACAAGATCAACCACACAACACAAGCCAACTAAGTCAAGCTAGTTATCTACCACAGAAAAATAGAAAGCTTATCATGAACAACCACCCATATAGATAATGACACATTACGTTAATCCAACATAGTTTATGCATTCAAGTGTCAACATGGAGACTATGAGCTCCCTACCATCATGACGTACGTGGGAAGCAGAACCTGTATTACACTATCACATGACTCACCCTACCTACACCTACAGGAAGGCTCCATCGAACTGCATGTCACCTAGAAGCACACCACTGACCTCACACGAGAGACAGGTGTTAAATCTACAAGGATACTACACCGTGAACAAGGACGCCTACACAACCAGAACACAGGTCAAGACAGTACACTACACCTACATTTTCAAGCCCTATGTAAGATTCAATGACAAGCATCGCTACATGTACGTCCGCCGACAGGTATTACCCAGCCTCGCTTTCCGATCTGCAAACAATAGCATCTCCATTGAATTCTTTACATACTCCGAGGATGATCTCATGGATTGAAAGCGAAAATTCGAGACAACTGTTGGAGGTACCTCACACAAGTCCCCAGCCATGTAAGAAAAGAGATGGTATCTACGAATTTTGGAGGAAGTGAAAGAACTGTGTTTTGAAATGTGCCAGGACATAGTTGTTGGGAAGAACATAAGAAGGGAGAGAGTTCCGAATCTTCGACATATCAAAGTGCCCCACCCTTGAGTTGCCGACGGCCACGCAATAATCATGTGATGTAGCACCTTTCCAAGTACTGCGTGGTCTGGCTAGTGGTAGGGGCACACAAGCAGCCAGCTCTCTGGAGCAAAAATGAAAGTAATACCTATAGAATAGGGAAAGTGAACCAACGTTGCGGCGTAGAGCAAAGCGGGTTAAGTCTGGAAGTTAGTCTGGGATACTTTATAAGTCGGATCACTTTCGACTCAACTCGGTCAAGTAAGGATGCAGAGTTAGAAACACCCCAAATGTGAGAGCAGTACTCCATACAAGGATGAATCAGTCCCTTATATAAATGGAGCAACTGTTCAGAAGAGGAATTTCGACATCTAAACAGAACACCCAATTTCTTAAAGGTAGACTTTGCTATTCCTGTACTGTGGTATTTGCAGGAAAGAGTAGATGTTACACTAATACCAAGAATGTGCACTGGGTAGAGAGGTGGAATTTCAGAACCGTCAGAGACTAGAGCTGAGAGGCGTTGTTGATTGAGAGATGAGTAGAAATTAGCTCTTTGAAGCATTAAACTTAACAAGATTTTGTCCACCCACTGAGACATCCTGTCCAAAACTGAGTTTATTGAGGAAGCTGCGTTAAGACGAGATGTAGATCGAGTTAGAGATGAGGGAGCAGAATTGAAGAATGTGGATGAATGTAGTGTTGAGTCGTCAGCGTATGAGTAGGGGCTAAAAGAGGGAACTTTAGAGATGAGACCCCGATGCTACGCTTTGTCAAAAGCCCCAGTTATGTCAAGGACAACTACACATGACTTTCCAAAATATTTCAGGGATCTCACCTTTCGAAAGCCATACTGATGATCAGAGAGAAGGATATGATTTTCGGGGTATTTAAGGATATGGGAGTTGAGGAGGGATTCAAAGACTCTGGAATTGGTAGATGTCAAAGAAATAGGTAGATAGTTAGAGGGGTCAGAACGGGCACACTTATGAGGAATGAGATGTATCAATGCAAGTTTCCAAGAAGGAAAAGTTTTAGTTTTTAAGCAGAAACTGAACAGATGAGCAAACACAAGTGCAAGATCAGAGGCACACTCCTTCAGTCCTCGGGGATGCGTCCAGAGTAATAAGCGCTTTTCGGACAGTCTGAAAAGAGATTATGGGAAGATGCACAGGATTAGTAAGAGGAACATCAGGGGGTGAGAGAATGTTAAGGCCTGTCTACACGAGCGGGCCTGATCGGCGGGTTTGCCCGTTAACGGGCAAATTCTGGCGGGCCTGCCCGTGAATGTTGTCCACACGACCGAAGTGATGAACAGCCGGGCCTGCCCGACGATGTTGCCAGTAGCGGGTGGAATGCGGTACGAGAACCATGGTGCCTAGCATTGTCAAGAAAAAGATTTTGTGCTCTATGATAATAGCTTTGTGTCTCAAGAAGAAAAAGAAGAAAAGGATATGGTGTAAAGATTGGTTAAAGAAAAGAAGTATGTTTGGAAGCACTGCAACAATACTTCATGAACTACAAAGTAGTGAGGAACACGACTTCAGAAATTACCTGAGGATGAGTGTAAGCACTTTTTACATCTTGTTATCAAAGGTGGAGCCATACATAGTTACGATAAAGGTCAATCAAAGTACTAGTAAGTGCTTTAGACCAAAAAATTGTTGGTGGCTCACTAGAGTTATCCTGGGCTGCCATCGTTAAATGTTCACTGTGCTACTATGCCGTGGGATGTGGGATGAAGGCCCGCTGTGGGTTCACGATAGTATCTTGCGTCTGGCAGGGTAGAAACTCCAGCTACCGGGCACCAGCTCAGTGATTTCGCTCGGCGGGCTTTCGGACAATTTGATCGTTTGCCCGTCAAATGTGCCGTTAACGGGCAAGCCCGCCGATCAGGCCCGCTCGTGTAGACAGGCCTTTAGTCATTCAAGGTGGAGTTAGCGGAGAAATGGGAACAAAAGAGAGTTGCTTTGTCTCCGGGAGAGACGGCTATAGTACCATCAAAACGGATAAGTGAAGGGAAAGTGGAGCGACAGAAGTTGTTAGATATGCCCTTAAGTAAAGACCAGAAAGACCTACCAATGGATGACGAGGGGAGGTTATCGCACTTTCTATAAATATAAGAACGCATGACCTCACGGATAATTTGCTTGCAGCGATTACGGGCAGTGATTAAAGCTGAGTGGGAGCCAGAGAAAGGAGTTTTTCTAAGCCCGATACTCCTTGTCTGAATGGCCTCAGAACAGGAACGGTTGAACCATGGATTGGATGAAGAAGTCTTTTTGCGAGAAGAAGGTGTAAATGCTTCCATTCCCGCGAGAATAGCTTCTGTTATGGTTTCATCTTTAGATATAGGCAGCACGACATACACGTAAGTGAGAACAAGTTGGATAAATGAGAGAGTGCTTCCTCTATATGAAAGTGTGTGTGTGTGTGTGTGTGTGTGTGTGTGTGTGTGTGTGTGTGTGTGTGTGTGTGTGTGTGTGTGTGTGAGTATGTGTGTGTAGGAGAGGAAACGGAGTTGTTTTTAGATTCCATGACCTGATCTTTCATCTTGTATAACAGTTTCTACTTCCAGTATGCCAGGAAAGAATGATAGAAAAGTCTCTTCTGATTCTGATACTAGTTTTATTGATATACATTTCACTTGTGCTGATTATTGTCAGAATAAACAATATCAATTTATTTCAAAGAATGAGAAACAAAGACTGTGCAATACTTCAATGTGTAAAACTGAGTACTTATGCTGAAGAAACAAATCATGAACATAAACAAAATAGCAGGCAGCAAAACGTTAGAATAAAAGGTAACAAGATAAGCGTCCGGCCTACGTGGGCCAGGCACACATCAAATATACGGTTCACAAACGCAAGATACCATGATACACGTTATATAAAGATGTACACTCCTGTGTGGCACAGACGATAGTGCAGCCATGATCTAAGGCTTCTTAATACTGAGGCTTTAATGACATGCTGGAGGCCTCACCTTGGTGGGCAAACCAGCGTCCGTGGGTTGACTCCAAAGGTTAAACCACTCACTTTATTCACACGAGCGGCTGAAGTAATTCCAACGTCACTGGGGCTGTCATTTTCACTTTCATTGTCTCAAGTTGTATAAGTAGTGAGCGGAGTTGTGTGCAGACGGTACTTCACCTCAACAGGTCGAGGGTGGGTCTTACTGAGAGACAGTAGTTATGACACGTAGAGCGGGATGACGACACCACACTGAGGGAGTTGTGGCCCACAGTCTGAGGAGGCTGAACAACCTTCCCCTCACTGTCAACACTGCTGCTAGGGGGTGTCTGAAGGAGTCTGTAACAAATGCTCCTGTCAGTCCAGACTGACTGAAAACGTCATCCTTTGCTTGATTTGCTTTTTTGTTGGGTTTGCTGCTTATGCTGATACCAGGGAAAAGCTATTCAGCTCATGGCAGCTGAGCGAGTACTTTTACAGAATGTTCAAATTTCAGTATCCAGCAGAATCTCCATAACTTGTCTAAAGCCAGTTCTTACTACGGTAGACCAGGTGACTGTATGGTACTGTACATTATTTGCAAAAATATTTCCAAAGTCTGTCCCTGAAGATAGAGAGAGATCGTCTGTTGAGCAAGATGATGTCAATGAACCCCAGCGTAGTCAGCTATGTCACTGAGACTCAGCTGGACTCTAGGATCGATCGTACGTCATCCTTCAAATTTCAGTTTGATGAAATGAAGGTTTACTTTGGGCACAAGACAGAGAAGACATGATGATCGGACACTTTACTGGAAAGAGCCTTAGAAGATATGCTGAGTACACGGACCAAGTGTTCAATTGTACAAGACGAATGAAAACAGCAACTATTTTGGAAGGTATGAATATATATGATGGCAACATCCGTAGCAAGAGACAGAGAGGAACTGCTTAAGATATCGCTATATGTTGAGGAGCAGCCCATACACACTTCGTTGAGTGGAGGATATAAGAGACAGAGAACGCAGGCAGTGCAGAGGATAACAACTGGACTGTCTGACGACACTAGGCAATGATCAAATTAAATGACCAAATCTGACAGCTGTTAAGAAGGAGAACAGGTGCTCGTCGCCTCCACCGTATTCAACCTTCCCAGTGAACCTGGTAGCAGTATCGTTTCAGCTCTTATCTTAGAGACAATTAGTAATGAACGACTTTGTAAGGCACACACGACCCTGGAACCGGTACTATATATCATGTTCTTACCCTCCCAGTATAAAGGTACTTGTTCTACCTGCACCGTCACTAACAGATTGTACAGGCAGGTGACACACGACACAGCAGTAAGCCGTCAGCTCACCGACACAGCAGTAAGCAAAATTCATGATTCTTGTAGAAACAACGAGTCAAATGTGTACCTATATATCTGTATCATCATTGATACCATCATTCCAGGAACAAGACATTCAGAAAACGATTAATGAATGAGTGCGAATGAAAAATAACGACATAGATCGTAAGGCCTGTCTACACGAGCGGGCCTGATCGGCGGGCTTGCCCGTTAACGGGCATATTTGACGGGCAAACGATCAAATTGCCCGAAAGCCCGCCGAGCGAAATCACTGAGCTGGTGCCCGGTAGCTGGAGTTTCTACCCTGCCAGACGCAAGATACTATCGTGAACCCACAGCGGGCCTTCATCCCACATCCCACGGCATAGTAGCACAGTGAACATTTAACGATGGCAGCCCAGGATAACTCTAGTGAGCCACCAACAATTTTTTGGTCTAAAGCACTTACTAGTACTTTGATTGACCTTTACCGTAAGAATCCATGTTTATGGAATGTGAAGCTGAAATGCTATAAGAACAGAGACAAACGCATAACAGCAGTGAAGGCTATTGCTGCGGAGATGAGAGAGCATGGTACTTACGTTACGACGGATGACATAAAAAAGAAAATAGACACGCTGCGTAACCAATTTCGGCGTGAATGCAAGAAAGTAAAGCATTCACAGAAGTCAGGAGCAGGGAGTGAGGATATCTATGTACCTAAATTGTGGTGTTTCTATGACCTGATTTTCCTCCATGACAGTGATAATCCAAGACCTTCATTGTCAAACTTGGACACAAGCTGTAATGCCGTTTCTCATAACTGTGTCTTTCTTCACTATGTATGGCTCCACCTTTGATAACAAGATGTAAAAAGTGCTTACACTCATCCTCAGGTAATTTCTGAAGTCGTGTTCCTCACTACTTTGTAGTTCATGAAGTATTGTTGCAGTGCTTCCAAACATACTTCTTTTCTTTAACCAATCTTTACACCATATCCTTTTCTTCTTTTTCTTCTTGAGACACAAAGCTATTATCATAGAGCACAAAATCTTTTTCTTGACAATGCTAGGCACCATGGTTCTCGTACCGCACTCCACCCGCAACTGGAAACATCGTCGGGCAGGCCCGGCTGTTCATCACTTCGGTCGTGTGGACAACATTCACGGGCAGGTCCGCCAGAATTTGCCCGTTAACGGGCAAACCCGCCGATCAGGCCCGCTCGTGTAGACAGGCCTGTAGATATCACTGGTGTATAGACACGCTGAAGCTGTTACTTTCTGCGAGTCGTAGGAGGACTATATAACCTGGCCATGTGTACTCGTGTGGGTGGATGAAGTTTTTCAATTTTCGTATCGTCACAGTTAGTACGCTCGTACCCAAGTCAAGGACAAGTTCTGATGAACGACAATAAAAGCTAAAAAGGAAGAAGTCTGGGTAATGAAGGCGCAGCCAACCCAGAATATTGCTATACTTTCGGCAAGTTCTGCCTCCATTTCTTTTCATAGAGCACGACCCTCACTCACGGGTAAATTGATGAAAACAAAATTGTTCTTGGTAGCGTGAGGTCCGCCAGTGCTGATGCTCTCCAGTATAATTCTCCCATCATCTTGAGCTAACCAAGCCTCACCCGGTAAGGTAATCAGAAAGACAGTGCTTATCATTCTTCTCACTCGCGGCTTTTTAATGAATAACATCATCGTCAGTAAAGAGGGAACAATGTATCATAACCTTAATACATCCCTTTCAAAAATGACCTTAGTACTTGTGAAGTATTCTGATATTACAGTAATATGATTACATGAATATATATAATATATATTCATGGGATGTATTTAGGGAATCAGTGATGGCTTGCGCAAAACATGCTTGCGGCATGAGAAAGGTGGGAGGTGGGAAAGGGTAGTGAGTGGTGGGATGAAGCAGATTGTTAGTGAAAGAGAAGAGAGAGGCATTTGGACGATCTTTGCAGGGAAATAGTGCAAATGACTGGGAGATGTATAAAAGAAAGAGGCAGGAGGTCAAGAGAAAGGTGCAAAAGATGAAAAAGAGAGCAGATGAGAGTTGGGGTGAGAGAATATCATTAAATTTTAGGGAGAATTAAAAGATGTTTTGGAAGGAAGTAAATAAAGTGCGTAAGACAAGAGAACAAATGAGGAACATCGGTGAAGGGGGCAAATGGGGAGGTAATAACAAGTAGTGGTGAAGTGAAAGGGAGATGAAGTGAGTATTTTGAAGGTTTGTTGAATTTCTTAGATGATAGAATGGTAGATATAGGGTGTTTTGGTCGAGGTGGTGTACGAAATAAGAGGGTCAGGAGAATGATTTGATAGACAGAGAAGAGGTAGGGAAAGCTTTGCGGAAGATGAAAGCGGCAAGGCGGCGAGTTTGGATGGTATTACTGTGGAAT
>NC_092292.1:6722031-6741275 GCF_036320965.1 Panulirus ornatus | reverse complement strand
AGTATACGGTATATGAAGCACTTTTATATTGTTTTGTTGTCAGCTTTTATATACAAAAGTGTGTAATGCTGATGTAGTGTACATCATTTCACATTATAGGAAACAGGCAATTCGGTGAAGGATATTTTCGATTGGACGTTTAGTTTGGTCGTCCAATTGTCGACAAGTGGACCGGGAGATGGTAGGCGGAAGGACCAGTAGCGGTTAGACCTGGCTGTGGCAGACGTCATGTTACCACACTGCAAGACAACGAGTGGATCTTAGACGATGCAGGTGACCGGTCGATGATATAGTAACACAGGTAATACATGATCAGCGGCTGTCATGCCACCCGCTAATCACAACGTGACACCTGCAGTGCCTTACCACCTTCTGGCCACAAGACGATGCCTACAACTGTCCAGCCACCCTCTGACAACATGACTAGACCTGCAGCTGCCCTGCCAACCTCTTAACAAGAGACGACGCCAGAAACAGAACAACATCCCCTATGTGTTGTTGCACAGGGGTTTCTAAATGTCATCCTTCCATCTCTCGTTCGGTCCTCCCCTCTTCTGCTCTCTCAACCAAACTCTTTTCATTAGCACACCTCTCTTTTACCTTATGATACCCGATCAAACCACCTCACACCACCTAATGTTCCCCAAAATCTCATTTCCAGCACCTTCACGCTTCTCCTCCTCATATCATCATCTGTGGCCCATGCCTCACATTCATATGACATTGTTGGGACTACTGTGATTTTCAACGTATCCACTTTTGCCCTCCCATATAACGACCATTCTTTCCACGTTCTTCAATGTTCCCAGAGCCTTCACTCTCTCATCCACCCTACGACTCACTTGCTCTTCCACTGTCCTATTTGCCGATATGTCAACTCTCAGATATCTAAAACACTGCGATTCCCCCAATTTCCCCTTCATTCAAACTCAAACTCCAGTTAACTGTCCCTCTACCTTGTTGCACCTATTAACCTTGCTTTAATTCACACCTTTTTCCAAATTTCTTCTTTCTCACACTTTTCCAAACTTAGTCACCAACTTTTGCAATTTCTTATTCGAATCTGCCACTAGCGGTGCGTCATCAGCAAACAACCCTTGTTTGCCGTTTCTAAATATTCTAGATATTGTATCGTAGCGAAGGAGGGAAAGGATGAGCAGAATATTATCACACAGAATATAACCAAACAATGATCTACTTAACGTGAAATATCAGCATCATAGAGCTTTTTGAACTTCCTTCTTTCGTTTCAAGTTTGAATATGATACTGTAGTTGTTATCACTGATATGATAACACAGAAGCACAAGGAAATCCGTGTCATCTCTGACGAGAACAGCATCATGTCTGGCACTTGATGAGGCGTGTCATCTTGCCGAAGTACATGGCCGCTTCCACCCAACTACCATTTCTGAGATGTGTATATATTTTGGTACCTGGTGCATCACTGTAACCGTTCACACAACTATGACCTTACCATGTCTGCATGTACTGACTACAGATAGATTCCTAGATGGTTTCCATTGTCTATGATATTCGATGCAAGAGATCCACATCATCAAGGATATATTGATTTTCGGCAGTAGGGAGATGGGGAAGCCTTGAGTAATGATACTCACAAATCATTCGATGGTTAGATATTATCGGTTGTCCTCATGACACATGTGGGTCTAGGTACTGCAGGTAGAGACGTCCATAACTCACACACACAAACATCAAACACCTGCTTGGAGGGAAGCAGAGGATCCACATCGCATAACCTTACTCTTAACTTTATACATTTTGCGTTACAGCATTATCATCGCTCTGAAGTTTATGTTTGAAGATTGTTTGACGTCTGCAATAATCTGATGTTGTGATATGACACATATATATTTTTTTCTCAATATCTCGCTCCAAACATGTGCCTAAAATATTCAGATCTGATTCTAGTTGTCTCACTAAATGAATTTACGTAATGTCTTATTATGTTCATATAGCATACAAAGAGGCAATCATTAGATATGTACTAGAAACTTCGAAATTCATGTTAGATATAATCACAAATTCATGTGAACGATGATGGGAAGTTGCCGAGTACCACCACTACGAGGGCGGGGTTATAACGGGGTAGTTTACAACATGTTATGTTATCAGTTACTTAGAGTTTCGATGAGAGTAAGTTTGAACACCCAGTATGATAATCAATATATACTGGTAAGTGGGGTTTACAACATACTAGAACAAAATATATTACTGACTGTATCTGGTTCATCTGATTATACCCTTGTACAAAGATGGCTTCGTACCCAGCGCATTTCTTCCTCTTAATAGCTCTCTCAGCGAAAACTATGGGACATTAGTATTTCTAATTGGACGACGTTATGCAAATTCATCCTCTCATTGTCTCAGATAAGTTTATGTTCTCCTCTCGAGCGATCCCACCGTCTCTACAGAGGGCACAATGAAGTTAGCTGTTGCAGGAATAGGAAGACATGCACCACTTTCCTCTCTATCTGATCTATATTTCAACCACAACTGTTCTGAGGCAGTTCTGTAAGAGAGTTGTTATATCAAACATGGCAAAATCATAACCCTTCTACTCTCAATCAGCTTTCATCTCAGTCAGTAATCGTCGTAAATGTTTCATAGTAACCTTTATATTTCGCTGATACGTTATTATCATCTTTGGCCTGAGGCAACAATGTTGTAATCCTTAGATACACATACATACCAGTGGTTATAAGTTGTAGACTAAATACAACGTGGAAATCCTTAGATACACATACACACTAGTGGTTATCAGTGTAGACTGAACACGGGACTTCATGCCCCAGGAGTACTGGCGACCCGCTCGTCGCCTAAGTGGTGGCTACCCGGAGACTTCTGCTCAGACAGGTGTTGTGCTAAGGCTCCCGGAGCGAGCGGGAGGAACCCTAGCTCAGGATGCATGGACTTGACAGTATCGTACAGTGGGAATGAACCCACGGGGAAGATATAACTAATTTATCAGGATGTTCAGAGAAAGATGCCGACAGAAGGGTCAGTTCTGAGTTACGTCAGTGGCGAGGCGTTACCCAGGGTGCAAGGTGGAAGCGATGTTATTCCTCCTGAAGCTGTCGGTCCAATTTACCTAATACTAGCAGAGTATCATCCTATACTGTTATCACTATGTGTTGTACTGTTGGACCTGTACATAAGACAGTTCATATTTGTCGGTTTCTTGTAACCTCCATGTGGCCGAGGCAGCCATGTACCCTGTCCAGGGTTCGATTCCGGCCGGCGATGTAAACACCAGTCATAATGTATATAGTGCTTATCATATGTATCAAACATGATATGTAGTGATGAAAATTACATTTTGTTTTGAAGCATTTTCCATTGATAGAGTCCCATATCTACTTTTATGAGGATTTCTGTGATTTCAAACGATAACACTATCTCTACAGAAGTGGAGTTTACCTCAGCAGTTTTTATTTCATTTGCACTAGAAATAACAGTGACAACTACTACGTCGCAAACATTTGTCGTTGAACTACTCACTCAATTTTCTGTATCGATGACACTACTTGCTAACAAAGCCATTCTTTGTCCTCTTTCTTCCTCTAACTCCAGTCTTGACGGTTCCAACATTCCCCTACCATGATGCGCACCGTAAGATCCTGTTTTACTTGTATTTCTATGTACGTTTCTCGCTATGCAGAGTGAATGTGTCTGGACCTGAAGTTGCGTTCGCTTATCGTTTCTGCTTTGGCCTAAAGAGCAAACTTTTGCATTCATTTTGGATGCATACTAGTACAGCCCAACTCAAAAATGAGTAACCGTTTTCACCTCTCAAAATATCATTGCATTCCTTTAAATAAAATGACTAAAGTGTTTTGATAGCTCTCACAACTCCTTTATTCAGCTCTTGAAGCTCACACACTTCTCTTTGATCACCAGAGCGTCCATCGCAAGGTGTGATCCGCTGGTGTTCTTCTCTATCTTAATAACGTATGATCATCCTCTCTCAGACATTCTTCAGAATTCTTTGTTTTATCTCAAAATCTTTTGATAGGATATGAGATAGAGTCCTGGTCTTCAAACTCCTCTTTTCTGCTTTTCTCTCTCATTTTCTTCTCTCATGCCAGACTTGATCAGGGCATTTTCGTAATGGTTGATGAATCAGCCTCTCTTATCACATCAAAAGTAGTGGTTCTCAGAGTCCTGTCCTGGTGCCTACCCACCTCCTCCTCCTCCACAAAGATCTGGTTTTTTCAACAAATGTCACAATTCACTCACAAACTCATGACTTCGTCAAGGATTAAATCATACCCTACAACTCTGCATCATACTATCTTCTTCAAACTATTTTTAACCACATCGAAAAAGTTTTTACAACTGAGATTTGCAGAGGATTTCAAAGTGGAGCAGACAAAAAGCATCCAACACACACCGTAGATATGGAAAAAACAACGATGGTTGTGAGTTTGTGGACAGATCGGACCCAAAGATGAAAAATGTTGAGATAGGGAAACTCATGGAATGATCTACTGAATATATATTTTGTATATCAAACGTTTGATTTAGTCATGAAATAATCCACCACTGTTTACCCAGTCAAAGTTACGACAGGAGGAACGTACGTTCTAGTTATAAACTGATCGGAAAAGTCAATTAACATTTCCTGGAATGAAATAGAAAATGGAAATTTATCGAGATACCAGGAATCTATGTTGGCCCCTGGTGATATGATAACATCCTAGTCATGACGCACAGCCCTGGGCAGCTAAGGAACATGACAGTGTAACGACGAATGAAAGTTTAAGAGATGAAAAGGTTCGGGGTATGGAGGGACGGTAACTGAACATATGTGGCAAGATATGTAGCGTTCAGTCAGCTGATAAAATCAGAAAATTAATTTTACGCGAAAAAAAAGAAAAATATTCAACAGAAGCGCTCTGACTTAATGCGTTATGAACGAAGAAGAATATAAAATGGTTATATGCAAATGTTATGTACCAGCTAACTGTAGGGCGAGTCGCTGAGAAGTTACGGCAAGTACAAGTATAAACGAAAGTAAACACCACACACTTTGCTCAGGTGTGCTGACCAACATTACCAGGTCTCCTGCAGCAGGAGGATGTGCATAGTCTTACAGTCTTAATGAACTGCAAGCAGAGGTTGTATGTCATCGAGGACACTCACACACGTATAAACATTCTTACCAATGTAAACACACATACAAGCCTTGTTGCTGTAGAGGCTTGTGTTGCTATCCATGAGTCAATACAACTTCGTGTGTCTGAATCCTGGAGGCGGCAGTTGGCCCACACGCAGCTTAGCTGTTCATCTTCTCCTCAGGGCTGGTCGTTAGATGGGTACCTTGTTTAGGCTGTTGTGTGTGTGTGTGTGTGTGTGTGTGTGTGTGTGTGTGTTCGTGTGTGTGTGTACACTTACTAAATGACGTAGAACAAATATACAAGGTTGAGAGACGGTCAGCACCAGTATAAAGCTCTCTCCCCATAACACACAAATTATAGTCACAAGTGCACATTCATGCACGAGAGAGAGAGAGAGAGAGAGAGAGAGAGAGAGAGAGAGAGAGAGAGAGAGAGAGAGAGAGAGAGAGAGAGAGAGAGAGAGAGAGAGAGAGAGAGAGAGAGAGAGAGAGAGAGAGAGAGAGAGAGGTTCCTATGGTATCGCGTGTTATTCACATGCCAGTCCTGGGTACAGAAGTAACAGTGATGCTAGCAGTGATGGTCAGTTTACGGTGCCAGTTTATATGTAGGACTGTTGGTCGTGTGATCGCCTGGGAGGACGGTCACTAGCAGTTCTCTCACGGAGCTCTGGCTCCGTAATGTCCGGACACATAACAATTAGCGAAAAATTATGTTTACGTCGCTCCTCTTATCTGGCCATTACTGTGGATTTTAACGAGGAACAGGACGATATGAAGATACTAATGTTATTCTTTGAGGATGTCTTTATCTAAGGCCATGACGGTGATTGTGGTATTGTCTCGGGGTAACGAATTAAACAATGTCTACACGGTGGATAGTGTTCTGTGTGGTTCTGTGGTGGTCTATGTTGTTCTGTGCTGTTTTGTGTTGTTCTGTGGTGTTCTGTGTTGTTCTGTTATTCTGTGCTGTTCTGTGTTGTTCTGTGTTATTCTGTCGTGTTCTGTGGCATTCTGTGTTGTTCTGTGTTGTTCTGTGGTGTTCTGTGTTGTTCTGTTATTCTGCCGTGTTCTGTGGTATTCTGTGTTGTTCTGTGTTGTTCTGTGTTGTTCTGTGTTGTTCTGTGGTGTTCTGTGTTGTTCTGTTATTCTGCCGTGTTCTGTGGTATTCTGTGTTGTTCTGTGTTGTTCTGTGCTGTTTTGTGTTCTGTGTTGTTCTGTAGTGTTCTGTGTTGTTTTGTTGCTGTGTTGTTCTGTGTTGTTCTGTGTTTCCTGAATTTGAGTAATCAACTATAATTACGTTATATTGATATGTTATGTTGTTACGTTATATTGTAACGGTAACATTTCTCTTGCTTCATTATATATTCGCGCCTCTGACGCTAAACAGTGATTTAGTAGAAACATCCCGTTGTTAGGAAAAATTACCTCTCACCTTCCGAAGTCGACGTCTTCTGTGAGATCGTCAAGGGTTCCCACGCTGCCATTTACAATTGTGTCGACAACGGGGATCTGGTCGTGTCATCTCTTCATAAGAAATGGCGTTAGTATCGCACGAGGCGTTCGGCCGAGAGAACTCATGATCCGCTGTGTCCCATGGCTCACTGTGTGCCACTTTCCCATAAATGACACAGGTTAGGGTAGGGCACTCTGATAATGTGAATGTAACTATGTACATGGAACAATGTATCTTTCCTGGTCAATATCACTGAAATGGGAAGGAGATTTGGAGATTTATTCGTTAATGACAATACTTTTTTGAATAGTTCTTTTGACCCTATTGTAAACCGATCAGAGTTGGATTTATTACATACACAGTTGTATCTACGTTAATTTTTTATGGCAAAGTGAATAAAACATTTAAATTCGTTGTTGTAAATCCCATAAACTTGTTACCCTGTGACCTGATGCTACACGGTGGCATTCATGACATGGAGCGAGTGTCATCTTTATCTTTGTTTACTCATAAGTCGCCACCGACAATGAAAGAGTATAGACGTGATTATATAAACTACAGTTCAGGAATAAATCAGTTAATCATCTAAGCAAGATAATGGCCTAATACTACCATATATCACTGAAGAATCAGTTTCTGTGAAGTAAGCTGAAATCATTTAAGTTTTGAGGCATCTGTGTTACATGGTAGACGTACATAATGATAGGCGTGTGGTCTCACTGTAATCCTTAACACCTGAAGAAGATGTCAAATATTTCTCGGTTGGTTGATGTACATGACGCTGGCGACCTCAAAGACCCTGGTAGTCGATAGGACTACAGCCCAACAATCCAATCATCCAACCATCTCAAAATGCACGCTAGTCAGGGATTAATACTCAAAGATTTGTCAAAGTTTTCGATTATATCTGTCAAAAATAAAAGTGTGATCAAAGTCTTGCGAACATACGTCTCCAGAATTTCACTGTTATGAGCATATTAATCAAGTACTAAAGTTATTGATCTGATTTAACTTTTCTCATCTATGTGACGAAATATCATTCCTTGATTTTGTGAAATGTTAATGTATTATTATCATCTTACCTATCCTGTGTGTTTTCTAAATTACCCTTTCAAATTTTATACAACGGTCAATGTGAGCTACATTGATACATAAACGATCATTTGCTTACCTTGAAAAGCCATTCTTAGAATAAGTACAAATACCTGTTTCCATCAGGATTATCCACGCTTTCTTTTCCCCGAAAGAAGCTTCGGAAAACATAAAAAAAACAAGGATATTTCTGAGGCAAGTTCAGAGTAAGATTTTCATTATGTATGTTTTCTCTACTAACAGGCTTTATTGCTAGTGAAATGTGTCTAAGATGCTACAAAGGAAAATCAGGCATTTGGTTGGCTAGAATTCGTAGCGAAGACATGATATGAAACTTGCATATATCATATGGTTGATGTGTACGCAGACTGACCCAACCCGTGATGTATCAACTTAAACTGTCGCTCACAACGAAGTCGAGCATCAACCTGTCATGAAAGACGCAACTACTTTTCTTTCACACGTTCAGATTTCTTTTCTCTGTGAAGGTTCAGGATAAATAAATCTTAAACAAAGTGTGATGAGGTATCTTACACAGGGGGATCCATCACTGTTATAATAGACTGTGGAGCAGAGGGATAATTAAACTTGCAAACAAGTGATAATTCACATACTTCTATATGTTGACTCACACAATATAACATTTTCAAACAAAGAAGTATCTTTTTATCAAGATATAAGACCATCGTGAAAATGTAGTTCACCATCGCGGTTTTGCCCCGTACCTAGAATTCCTAAAGCCGTGAATAAATTTCCCTTTTTCTTCTAACTACTAGACACCTAAAATCACCACTTCCTCTGCAATAATGTTCATCATCGTCCAACTAACATCACAGAAAGGAATAAAACCTAGTCTTCTGGCTCTAAATTAATGAACGTTTGGCAGACGTTAATCTATTTATAGGATATTTAAGGAGTCGTAATATAAAGGAGCTATGACCAAGAACTATTAATACATGTTCAAAGTCATTACGTTCGTGATCATGGTACATTGCCACTCAAGAATTTGCTTTCCAGAGGCAAAAGATTTCTGAGAGTCTGACAGCAAACCTCTGAAAGACCTGCTCTCCAACACAGACATTTGAACTAATCCATATTTGAGCATCCTTGATGACTGTGTTTCTAGTCATACTTAGTGTTTGTCTTGATATTTGTACATTACTTTATCATTCTCAACATTTTCTGCTTCAGGTGTTTCATATGACACATTTCCAGATGAGATTCACGAAGTGGTGAACCCTCGCTCCAGGACCTGCGATACTTAGTGTGTTACCGTCTTACTCTCGTCTACTGCCTAGCATGATAGTAAGGAACCTGTGGTCACGTGTACTGCCTAGCATGATAGTAAGGAACCTGTGGTCACATGTACTGCCTAGCATGATAGTAAGGAACCTGTGGTCACGTGTACTGCCTAGCATGATAGTAAGGAACCTGTGGTCACGTGTACTGCCTAGCATGATAGTAAGGAACCTGTGGTCACGTGTGCTGCCTAGCATGGTAGTAAGGAACCTGTGGTCACGTGTACTGCCTAGCATGATAGTAAGGAACCTGTGGTCACGTGTACTGCCTAGCATGATAGTAAGGAACCTGTGGTCACGTGTACTGCCTAGCATGATAGTAAGGAACCTGTGGTCACGTGTACTGCCTAGCATGATAGTAAGGAACCTGTGGTCACGTGTACTGCCTAGCATGGTAGTAAGGAACCTGTGGTCACGTGTACTGCCTAGCATGATAGTAAGGAACCTGTGGTCACGTGTACTGCCTAGCATGATAGTAAGGAACCTGTGGTCACGTGTACTGCCTAGCATGATAGTAAGGAACCTGTGGTCACGTGTACTGCCTAGCATGATAGTAAGGAACCTGTGGTCACGTGTGCTGCCTAGCATGGTAGTAAGGAACCTGTGGTCACGTGTACTGCCTAGCATGATAGTAAGGAACCTGTGGTCACGTGTACTGCCTAGCATGATAGTAAGGAACCTGTGGTCACGTGTACTGCCTAGCATGATAGTAAGGAACCTGTGGTCACGTGTACTGCCTAGCATGGTAGTAAGGAACCTGTGGTCACGTGTACTGCCTAGCATGATAGTAAGGAACCTGTGGTCACGTGTACTGCCTAGCATGATAGTAAGGAACCTGTGGTCACGTGTACTGCCTAGCATGGTAGTAAGGAACCTGTGGTCACGTGTACTGCCTAGCATGATAGTAAGGAACCTGTGGTCACGTGTACTGCCTAGCATGATAGTAAGGAACCTGTGGTCACGTGTACTGCCTAGCATGATAGTAAGGAACCTGTGGTCACGTGTACTGCCTAGCATGATAGTAAGGAACCTGTGGTCACGTGTACTGCCTAGCATGATAGTAAGGAACCTGTGGTCACGTGTACTGCCTAGCATGATAGTAAGGAACCTGTGGTCACGTGTACTGCCTAGCATGATAGTAAGGAACCTGTGGTCACGTGTACTGCCTAGCATGATAGTAAGGAACCTGTGGTCACGTGTACTGCCTAGCATGATAGTAAGGAACCTGTGGTCACGTGTACTGCCTAGCATGATAGTAAGGAACCTGTGGTCACGTGTACTGCCTAGCATGGTAGTAAGGAACCTGTGGTCACGTGTACTGCCTAGCATGGTAGTAAGGAACCTGTGGTCACGTGTACTGCCTAGCATGATAGTAAGGAACCTGTGGTCACGTGTACTGCCTAGCATGATAGTAAGGAACCTGTGGTCACGTGTACTGCCTAGCATGATAGTAAGGAACCTGTGGTCACGTGTACTGCCTAGCATGGTAGTAAGGAACCTGTGGTCACGTGTACTGCCTAGCATGATAGTAAGGAACCTGTGGTCACGTGTACTGCCTAGCATGATAGTAAGGAACCTGTGGTCACGTGTACTGCCTAGCATGATAGTAAGGAACCTGTGGTCACGTGTACTGCCTAGCATGATAGTAAGGAACCTGTGGTCACGTGTACTGCCTAGCATGGTAGTAAGGAACCTGTGGTCACGTGTACTGCCTAGCATGGTAGTAAGGAACCTGTGGTCACGTGTACTGCCTAGCATGATAGTAAGGAACCTGTGGTCACGTGTACTGCCTAGCATGATAGTAAGGAACCTGTGGTCACGTGTACTGCCTAGCATGATAGTAAGGAACCTGTGGTCACGTGTACTGCCTAGCATGATAGTAAGGAACCTGTGGTCACGTGTACTGCCTAGCATGATAGTAAGGAACCTGTGGTCACGTGTACTGCCTAGCATGATAGTAAGGAACCTGTGGTCACATGTACTGCCTAGCATGATAGTAAGGAACCTGTGGTCACGTGTACTGCCTAGCATGATAGTAAGGAACCTGTGGTCACGTGTACTGCCTAGCATGATAGTAAGGAACCTGTGGTCACATGTACTGCCTAGCATGGTAGTAAGGAACCTGTGGTCACATGTACTGCCTAGCATGATAGTAAGGAACCTGTGGTCACATGT
Organism: Panulirus ornatus; assembly: GCF_036320965.1. Classification (NCBI taxonomy): domain Eukaryota; kingdom Metazoa; phylum Arthropoda; class Malacostraca; order Decapoda; family Palinuridae; genus Panulirus; species Panulirus ornatus. Next base: position 6,730,119 of record NC_092292.1, on the reverse strand, counting down.
ACTGCCTAGCATGATAGTAAGGAACCTGTGGTCACGTGTGCTGCCTAGCATGATAGTAAGGAACCTGTGGTCACATGTACTGCCTAGCATGGTAGTAAGGAACCTGTGGTCACGTGTGCTGCCTAGCATGATAGTAAGGAACCTGTGGTCACGTGTGCTGGCTAACATGATGATACAGTGCGTGTGTTCACATCTATCGTCCTTTGTGATGAGCGTTCGTCACTTTAGATGATACAGATCTACTGAAATTTGCCTGACTAACAACAACTGAATGTACTATATATCTCTTTCAGTACATTCTTATACATTGTTCATCTATTAACACTGAATAACATTTAGATAACACATGACTCGTCCATTTTGTTCAGAATTCTTGTTAACGATGTATGATTATATATGGTTGAAGGTAGTACCATATATAAGTTTAGAAACAAACTTGATAAATACTGTGCTTCAAATCCACGACTGCCATTATTTGCGTCTCCTCAGCAACTCTTACCACTCTGATATATGGTTGTCATGTATCTTCCAATATTACAAACATCCTCATAGGGACCCAGTGGTCTGTTTGTTGTGTAAATTCCTCTGTATGGCTTTGTATTCTTGCTACAGTACCACAGTTGCTCCCTCTATCTGCCGACTAAAGCCCCTCTGTCTCCATTTTCTTTAAATCTCAGTCAGACTTTCATTTCATATATACAGAATTTATTTCTTAAACATACTTCATTGTTATTTCATTTCATTCATTCATCAGTTAAATTGATATATTCATGTCCTTTATTCACGAACTTTTCGGGCGTTGTGATGTAGCATCTCTTTATCAATAACTCAGTGTATAATAGTCCCCCATCTCTTCCATGATCAATGACCCGTGGATCCACCCTCGTAAACCTACATTTCTTCCAGTCGACTCTTTTACAGTACAACCGCTCGCCTACAACCTCCTCCTGAAAGTTCATTATTTTCTCCTTTCTTTCGAATCTATAATCCATCGCCTCCACTTTCCTAAAACACACATCTTCCATTCACTGCCTTAAGATAACATCTCCCAGACTTCCAGCTAGAGACATCATCCCATATTCTCATTATCTCATGATTATACTTCCACTCTCCTGGGACCACACAGCTACACCTTTACTCCTATGCTTGTATTCCTCCTTTCCACTCTCCTGAGACCACAGTCACTCGTCTCCTAGGATTTCATCGCCCATTATTTCACTCTTCCGAGACAACAAACTCTCTCCACCGGTCAATTGGAATAACATCCCGGTGGAATCACTCTCCTGATGGCACACGGCAACACTGCAACTTTCCTCCATTAACTCTAGACCAAACGTCCACCATCATCCATGATTAACCACCAACACCTTTAGATGCCCAACCTCCTGAGGATACTTTCCAACACCTTCATAGTTCCAATGCTAGACGTTCCCACAGTCCTGAGACAGTACTTCAGCACCTTACTTTACTGGGATCACAAAGTTTTGTTAACATCAAATCACCTCGCCCTCATCCCTTGTTACTATACAATGCCTCTACGTCTCTAGATATTCAAATTACTCTTACTAGTCTGTTTGGTATTTCACGAGATTGTCCATTTTCCCATGACTACACACCTACACTTCTCGACTCATGAGCTACACCCTTCACCCAGACCCCCTCGCCTCCAGTTAGTCACTGAGTCTACATTCCTCACCTTTATCAAGGTCAAGCTACACTCCCACGTCTTCACTATCCTGAGATCACATCCCCACGTCCCCGTACCTCTAGAGTCATATCCACACGCCTCTACTTCCTGAGCCTACACCGTCCCATCTCATTCACACACACACACACACACACACACACACACACACACACACACACACACACACACACACACACACACACACACACACACACACACACACACACACACACACACACACACACATCACACACATACACACACACACACACACACATACACACACACACACACATACACACACACCTCGTCCAACCCTCGATGGGTATGTGTGTCAGTGGCGCTCTCTGGCTGCCTACAGGTCAGCAGCTCGACTTGAAGTCTCTCACCGCAGCTGCCCAGCTTGATAACCGTATTGAGCCATGGAAGTCGAAGTGAGCCATAGAGAGGGCGAGGGCTAAGGTCTGGGTCTCATTGAGATGTATATGGAAAAAGAGATCATTGTCGGTGAAGGCAATAGCAGGTATGATTAATGGTATAGTAGTCCCGGCGGTGCTGAATGGATGTGTGGCGTGGGATCTAAGTGATAATATACGGAGGAGGACGCTTGTCTGTGCTGAAAGTGAAGTGTGCGAGGACAGTATGTAGTGTGAGGAAGGTTGATCGTGTAAATGATAGGGTCAGGGAGATGTGAGGAAATAAGAAGACAATGGTTGAGAGAGGCACGAGTGAAGTTTTGTAATGGTTTTGTTATATGGAGAGGATAAGTGAGGAGTGGTTGACAAAGAAGTTATGTCTGTCAGCAGTGTAGGTGACAGGGAGAAGGTGGAAACAGAGACAAATATGGAAAGATGGAATGAAAAATGTTTTGAAAGCGCGAAGCCTGAACATACAGGAGGATGGAAGGCTTACAAGAGATTGTGTGCATTGGAATGATCTGATATATCAGGGGAATACACTGTCGGTGGACTGAGCCGGGACGTGATCACGAGAGACTACGGCAAGGCCTGTGGGACCTGGTTGTGATAGGAGGCTGTGGTTTTAGTGCATTATACATGACAGCTAGAGAATGAATGTCAGCGAATGTGACATTTTTGCATCGTTTCCTGGCGCTCTCTCGTTACCACTAATAATGGCGGACAAGAGCTTAAAGATAGAAAGAAAAACAAAATGAGAGAGAGAGAGAGAGAGAGAGAGAGAGAGAGAGAGAGAGAGAGAGAGAGAGAGAGAGAGAGAGAGAGAGAGAGAGAGAGAGAGAGAGAGAGAGAGAGAGAGAGAGAGAGAGAGAGAGAGATCACTAGCACCCTGGTTCAGAAATAACAATTTAGGAAAGGGCTTAAGATCTATGAGGAGGTTTTTTGTTATGTTTTGCTGATGAAGCTGCTGTGGTTATGCATGCTGGTCTATTTTCTCCTACCTAATATACAATCATTTTCCTTCATGATTTGTAAAGTTTATAGGTAAAGGATATACGTATAGGAACAATTCATAAAAGTTGAATATTTTTCACATTTTCACTTCTCTTGTTCGTTCACCACACATACTTTGTGCATTTAGACAAAAATAAGAAATATGATTGTGTCTGTCTTTGATAAATATTGCCTCTGAATTACAGTTCTCAAAAAATTCCCAATCGTTTACATTTCTCTAATTTTGTCCTAATTGATCTTAGTGTCCACCTCCCACTACCGACCCTGGGTAAGGTCTTTGCTGATCGTGAATAATCCCTAGACCAAGTTCTCCTGCAGGTATTGCCATCCAAACAGACATGAACAAAATACATATTCAGAATAAAGTTCCAATGATCAACAAGAGTACATTAGTAAATACAGATATTGTTTTCGAGTGGATGATAGAGAAAATTTCTCTAAATACTTGTATTTTACCTTTTGTGAAGTCAATACCACTTAACATAACCATTTTTGGTTGCAAAACCACTGAAATACATCATGATTATCTTCTATCTTGCCTGATAACTACACAAACACAGATATCAAACATCCAGCAATATAGTTTATACTGGATTGGTGAGCAACTGACGTATATTACACCCATCAAGAACCTTATACAATAACTAAGCTCTGACACCTTAGATACAGCAGGGCAGTCCATACTGGCACAGGAGACACCACTACTCAAGAACCACACGCGCCTTCCACCACACCAGATGCAGCAATCAGCTCACTTCCCTACAGTAACATTTTGCAGCCCTACTCGGTCAGGCCTCGCCAGAACGGCCTGCGTGACGTAACTTGTCCACAAGCAAACATCAACAACAATGGAGAGAAGCGACGAGCAAAGGATCCTCCAATCTAGGTTCATATTCCAACTCCACGATCACAACCGCTACATTTCAACCGACTTCTCTACACACGAGTGGCAACCTAGCAAGTGAAGTATTGCTGCTGGCGTTCGTGGCATCTAGTGGTGTACTGCTCTGTCCACTTCCTCCTTCACTGACGTAAACTCTGGCTGCGAAAACCGCATATTTGCAATAGGATATCACACAGCAAGAAATCAGCTACCCATGTACCAATTGCCCTTTTACTGTCATGAGCAAAATAAACCATCTACTAATTCACTTTTCTTTGGCGTGGTAGGCAGTGTGCCCTACAGCAAGTCGTGAAGGATTTGTGTCTTTACCCTAGTGCTGTATGGATACCAGAAATTGTACTGCACACTCAAAATGGTCTCAGTCCTCCACGGTCTCTGTTGCTTAAGCTTTACTTATAGTTTTGCATATAAGGATTATAGCCAAGAGCGGCTCAAAATCATTCTCTTCATGCTCTCACGAAAGTGCTATGGCCAAAAGTTTGTCTCAAAAGTTATTAGATTTATTCATAAGTGCGTTCCTTTCATTCAATAAAGGAAAATTTCAGTTGCTATATATATCTGATCATGTCAACATGTTTAGTTTTCTGTTTCCCTCAAAGTATTTCTTTACATGCACATTTTCCAAGTAATTTTTTCGTTTTTTTTTGTCATCTCCGAATTGCAGATTATGTTACTATAACTTATTTCAATATCATTAGAACTACGAAAAGATAAAACAGATTGGAGATTAGTCCTTCTTCATGACATGCTGTATATACATTTGTTATGAAATGTTAACATCGGTAAAACGGTTGGAGTGATGTCCTGAGACAAGAAAGTACAAGACGTTGATGTTTGTGTTGGTCATGTGTGTTACATGAGACACAAGATCATGAAACTGAAAACTACTAGACCCTGGGATGATCAGGCAGGGTTCATGATGGTACGAAGACGTGTAGGTCTTGGGAAATGTTCAGTATATACTTAATGACTGGGAATGTGCTGCAAGAATGGTAACTGAGGGTAGGCAGTATTCTTGATCGTGGGAGGAGAGTATATGATAACAAGATAATTCATTCAAAAAGTTTTTAGAATAAAGTTTCGGAGAAAAACTTATTTTATATAGATAGGGAATTATTTGTCAAGACAGCTTCAGCCCTAATTTAGTGGTTTAACATTTAATCAGTTCAACGCCTTAGCTCCATTTATCTAGAGGCGGATGAAAGCCCTGAGACGTTCCTGGAAACAAATTACTTTTTGGAAGAATTGGCTAAGAGGCTGCAAAGCAGGAGGGGGATAAACTGTATTGTTGAGATGAAAGTTGAGGATGAATTGAATCATTTTCAAAATTGCGAATTTATAATTAAGTTTGAAAATAAAGCTTGTGGAGATGTCAAATATTTTGGCATCTTTCTCGATGAAAAAATATGAGAAGTGCAAGAGTGTACACAGATAAGGGATAACCTGATGGTTTATGAGGAAGTTCAGACACAGACAGAGATGACCCACAAGGTGTGGAAATAAATGGACACGATTCAGGGGAAGTGTAGTGACGCATCTTATATCACAGGATAGGAGTGTGGCCAGTGTGATGGTAGTGTGGAATTACAACAGCTGACCTAACGAGGGTTCATGAAATACAACAAAGTTTCAGAAAGGGAAGTGGAGGGTTTGAGTAGGTGAAGGAGGGAATGTTGAAATGCCATAGATGAAGAAAAACTGAAGTAGTGAAGAACAAAAGAGTAGGCTTACAAGATAGGTGACTGGAGGGACGAGATGGGGAAGATCGTGGATAAGATAGAGGAAGATAGTGACAGTATGTTAGTGAGGAAAATAAAAGCCTCAGTGGCATATTGTACCCTACTTTAGGTCAGGTTAAGCTAGGTTTGGTCAGACAGAAGCTTCTTGAGTAGGTTTGATAAAGCAATTCTTGAGATAATCACTCTACAAGCCAGTCTTACTGTGATCAGATTGTATACCAGAAACAGAATCCACTGTTTTGAGTACCCGTGTCGGGTGGCTGGTGAGTGAGGGAAAGGTTGGTATGTCTCATTGCGGTTGATAACGGCAGTTCCTGAAAGTTGTTGGAAGGACCATCCCGCCTACTGGGAGACAGTTCAGTTCAGTTCAGCATGATGTCCTTCTTTACTAAGCTTCCACATTTTTTCTTCTTTTTTGTAGTTGAAAAGTGGACAGAAATGGAAAACAGTGATTCGTGAGTGATAATCAGTTTCTTTTGGCATATATATATATATATATATATATATATATATATATATATATATATATATATATATATATATATATATATATATATATATATATATATATATATATATATATATATATATATATATATATTTTTTTTTTTTTTTTTTTATACTTTGTCGCTGTCTCCTGCGTTTGCGAGGTAGCGCAAGGAAACAGACGAAAGAAATGGCCCAACCCACCCCTATACACATGTATATACATACGTCCACACACTCAAATATACATACCTACACAGCTTTCCATGGTTTACCCCAGACGCTTCACATGCCTTGATTCAATCCACTGACAGCACGTCAACCCCCGTTATACCACATCGCTCCAATTCACTCTATTCCTTGCCCTCCTTTCACCCTCCTGCATGTTCAGACCCCGATCACACAAAATCTTTTTCACTCCATCTTTCCACCTCCAATTTGGTCTCCCTCTTCTCCTCGTTCCCTCCACCTCCGACACATATATCCTCTTGGTCAATCTTTCCTCACTCATTCTCTCCATGTGCCCAAACCACTTCAAAACACCCTCATCTGCTCTCTCAACCACGCTCTTTTTATTTCCACACATCTCTCTTACCCTTACGTTACTCACTCGATCAAACCACCTCACACCACACATTGTCCTCAAACATCTCATTTCCAGCACATCCATCCTCCTGCGCACAACTCTATCCATAGCCCACGCCTCGCAACCATACAACATTGTTGGAACCACTATTCCTTCAAACATACCCATTTTTGCTTTCCGAGATAATGTTCTCGACTTCCACACATTCTTCAAGACCCCCAGAATTTTCGCCCCTCCCCCACCCTATGATCCACTTCCGCTTCCATGGTTCCATCCGCTGCCAGATTCACTCCCAGATATCTAAAACACTTCACTTCCTCCAGTTTTTCTCCATTCAAACTCACCTCCCAATTGACTTGACCCTCAACCCTACTGTACCTAATAACCTTGCTCTTATTCACATTTACTCTTAACTTTCTTCTTCCACACACTTTACCAAACTCAGTCACCAGCTTCTGCAGTTTCTCACATGAATCAGCCACCAGCGCTGTATCATCAGCGAACAACAACTGACTCACTTCCCAAGCTCTCTCATCCCCAACAGACTTCATACTTGCCCCTCTTTCCAAAACTCTTGCATTTACCTCCCTAACAACCCCATCCATAAACAAATTAAACAACCATGGAGACATCACACACCCCTGCCGCAAACCTACATTCACTGAGAACCAATCACTTTCCTCTCTTCCTACACGTACAAATGCCTTACATCCTCGATAAAAACTTTTCACTGCTTCTAACAACTTTCCTCCCACACCATATATTCTTAATACCTTCCACAGAGCATCTCTATCAACTCTATCATATGCCTTCTCCAGATCCATAAATGCTACATACAAATCCATTTGCTTTTCTAAGTATTTCTCACATACATTCTTCAAAGCAAACACCTGATCCACACATCCTCTACCACTTCTGAAACCACACTGCTCTTCCCCAATCTGATGCTCTGTACATGCCTTCACCCTCTCAATCAATACCCTCCCATATAATTTACCAGGAATACTCAACAAACTTATACCTCTGTAATTTGAGCACTCACTCTTATCCCCTTTGCCTTTGTACAATGGCACTATGCACGCATTCCGCCAATCCTCAGGCACCTCACCATGAGTCATACATACATTAAATAACCTTACCAACCAGTCAATAATACAGTCACCCCCTTTTTTAATAAATTCCACTGCAATACCATCCAAACCTGCTGCCTTGCCGGCTTTCATCTTCCGCAAAGCTTTCACTACCTCTTCTCTGTT
>NC_092292.1:6699573-6721931 GCF_036320965.1 Panulirus ornatus | reverse complement strand
AATGGTCTCAGTCCTCCACGGTCTCTGTTGCTTAAGCTTTACTTATACTTTTGCATATAAGGATTATAGCCAAGAACGGCTCAAAATCATTCTCTTCATGCTCTCACGAAAGTGCTATGGCCAAAAGTTTGTCTCAAAAGTTATTAGATTTATTCATAAGTGCGTTCCTTTCATTCAATAAAGGAAAATTTCAATTTCTATATATATCTGATCATGTCAACATGTTTAGTTTTCTGTTTCCCTCAAAGTATTTCTTTACATGCACATTTTCCAAGTAATTTTTTCGTTTTTTTTTGTCATCTCCGAATTGCAGATTATGTTACTATAACTTATTTCAATATCATTTACATTGAACCTATCTTGAAGAAAAGTGAGCCAAGAAATAAAGCTTGATTGTCCTGGATACATTAATCCATATAGATTCCCCACTATGTACTGAGATTCGTACATAGTAATGTGTAATCTTACAGTGACAATATATAGTCGGAGGAAAGAGAACATCAGATTAAGATATAAGAAATAATATGACCTCCGCATCGAAGTAGGGAATCGAAAACAAGGAAATAAGTAGACAAAACTGTCTGCAGTGTTTCCCTGATCTCGTCTGTACAGAATTACCTGTCATGACGGCAGGAAAGTTATGCACAGGTTATGGTTAGCCAAAGCCCAAGATTTAGTCGACGGATGATTGGTTGGTTGGTTGGCTGGATGGTTGGTTGGTTGGGTTTAACGGCCAACGACCTATGAGGAAGGTCATTAGGCCTGCAACCCTTTTTGACTTTTGGCTGTATAGAGTCCCTATATAGTGATCCTATAAGTGCTATCTAAACCTACAGGGGGCAGAAACTATGAATAGCAATAAAAGATACAAAGTACAGATATTGGAATTAAAGTTGGTTTTTGGGTACTGGGTCAACATGGCAGCAAACACCACACAGTCGGCACAACATCCACTGCAAGAAGGACTGCGAAAACATAAAACAGATTAGAGATTAGTCCTTCATCATGGCATGCTGTATATACATTTGTTATGAAATGTTAACATCGGTAAAACGGATGGAGTGATGTCCTGAGACAAGAAAGTACTTGACGTTGTGTGTGTTGGTCATGTGTGTTACATGAGACGCAAGATCATGAAACTGAAAACTACTAGACCCTGGGATGATCAGGCAGGGTTCATGATGGTACGAAGACGTGTAGGTCTTGGGAAATGTTCAGTATATACTTAATGACTGGGAATGTGCTGGAAGAATGGTAACTGAGGGTAGGCAGTATTCTTGATCGTGGGAGGAAAGTATATGATAACAAGATAATTCATTCAAAAAGTTTTTAGAATAAAGTTTCGGAGAAAAACTTATTCTATATAGATACAGAATTATTTGTCAAGACAACTTCAGCCCTGATTTAGTGGTTTAACATTTAATCAGTTCAACGCCCTAGTTCCATTTATCTAGAGGCGGATGAAAGCCTTGAGACGTTCCTGGAAACAAATCACTTTTTGGAAGAATTCGTTAAGAGGCTGCAAAGCAGGAGGGGGATGAACTGTATTGTTGAGATGAAAGTTGAGGATGAATAGAATTATTTTCAAATTTGCGAATTTATGATTAAGTTTGAAAATAAAGCTTGTGGGGATGTCAAATATTTTGGCATCTTTCTCGATGAAAAAATATGAGAAGTGCAAGAGTGTACACAGATAAGGGATAACCTGATGGTTTATGAGGAAGTTCAGACACAGACAGAGATGACCCACAAGGTGTGGAAATAAATGGACACGATTGAGGGGAAGTGTAGTGACGCATCTTATATCACAGGATAGGAGTGTGGCCAGTGTGATGGTAGTGTGGAATTACAACAGCTGACCTAACGAGGGTTCATGAAATACAACAAAGTTAGGGAAGAGGAGGGTTTGAGTAGGTGAAGGAGGGAACGTTGAAATGCCATAGATGAAGAAAAACTGAAGTAGTGAAGAATAAAAGAGTAGGCTTACAAGATAGGTGACTGGAGGGACGAGATGGGGAAGATCGTGGATAAGATAGAGGAAGAGAGTGACAGTATGTTAGTGAGGAAGATAACGGCCACAGCGGCATATCCTACTCTACCCCAGGTCAGGTTAAGTTAGGTGTGATCAAACAGATGCTTCGTGAGTAGGTTTGATAAAACAATTCTTGAGATAATCATTCTACAACCCTGTCTTACTGTGATCAGATTGTACACCAGAAACAGAATCCACTGTTATGGGTACCCGTGTCGGGTGGCTGGTGAGGAAGGGAAAGGTTGGTATGTCTCACGGCGATTGATAACGGCAGTTCCTGAAAGTTGATGGAAGGACCATCCTGTATAACTGGGAGACAGTGCCAGCATAAGTCCAGTTCAGTTCAGCTTGATATCCTTCTCTACAAAGCTTCCTCATTTTTTGTAGCTGAAGAGCGGACAGCATTGGAAAACAGTGAATCGTGAGTGACAAGCGGTTTCTTTTGGCATGTACATGAAATCTATTCTCAAGTCCAGTAGAAAACGCCTAATGATATTATCACATCCATTTTCATCCATGGATCTGTCTTATTCAGTCTATCCCTGAGAATGTTCATAAAAAAATATTATATGTGATCTCGCACATTTTCGATAGTATCATAAAAGAAAATCGGCTGCGCAGCTATGTATCTCCTACCCTCCAGAGTTAAGCTACCCAAATGATACTAATAAAACTGAGCAAGAGCCCCAGATTTAGACGAAGTATCGTGTGAGTCACGAAGATAAGGAAGGCAAGTACTCAACTTTGATATGTGCCATGGCAAGTAGGGTAAGCAGGGTTATGAATCTGAAAAGTGCAGTACTTTGAAAAGATAAGAAAGCATCAACAAAGGCAGGGTAAGGAGGTAGAGCGCTATGGGAAGGTGATAGGACAAATAATTCTTTAATCTTCTGCATCAAGTCTACTCAGACTTACCCTGGGTAGCTCTGGGTGATGATAAGAGACGTTCATTAATTCGGAGTTTCGTGCATCACCAGTGTTTATGTACCTGGATTAAGTAAAGACGTTTTCAGGAAATTGTTAAAATAGTGTCTTACTGTGATCATTGTGTATAACAGTCGTAGGTTCCTATTAGTTCTGGTATTATGTTGGATGGCGGGGGAGAGAGGGGAACGTTTGAATGACCCTCTCGACGCGGGGTTCGTGGAAGTCTTTGGACAGACCATCCTACAGGACCAAAGACCATAGTGCAAGTGCCACCACAAGAACAGATCAGCTCGAAATTGTCTCTCAAAGCTCCCCATTTCTTAATGGAAGGGCAGAAAAAAAGAAAGAAAAATAGCTTTGACTGACAAATGATATTTCATGATACTTATATATTTATATTTATCTATTTATTATACTTTGTCGCTCTCTCCCACTTTAGCGAGGTACCGCAAGGAAGCAGACGAAATAATGGGCCAACCCACCCACATACACCTATATATACATACACGTCCACACACGCACATATACATACCTATACATTTTAACGTATACATAAATACATATATATATATATATATATATATATATATATATATATATATATATATATATATATATATATATATATATATATATATATATATATATATATATATATTTCTTTTTTTTCTTTTTCAAACTATTCACCATTTCCCACTTTAGCGAGGTAGCGCTAAGAACAGAGAACTGGGCCTTTGGGGGAATACCCTCACCTGGCCCCCTTGTCTGTTCCTTCTTTTGGAAAATTAAAAAAAAATAATGAGAGGGGAGGATTTCCAGCCCCCCGCTCCCTCCCCTTTTAGTCGCCTTCTACGACACGCGGGGAATACGTGGGAAGTATTCTTTCTCCCCTATCCCCAGGGATATATATATATATATATATATCTTTTTTTCTTTTAAACTATTCGCCATTTCCCGCGTTAGCGAGGTAGCGTTAAGAACAGAGGAGTGGGCCTTTGTGGGATATCCTCACCTGGCCCCCTTCTGTTCCTCCTTTTGGAAAATTAAAAAAAAAAACGAGAGGGGAGGATTTCCAGCCCCCCGCTCCCTCCCCTTTTAGTCGCCTTCTACGACACGCAGGGAATACGTGGGTAGTATTCTTAATCCCCTATCCCCAGGGATAATATATATATATATTTTTTTTTTTTTTTTTTTTTTTTTTTTTTTTTATACTTTGTCGCTGTCTCCCGCGTTTGCGAGGTAGCGCAAGGAAACAGACGAAAGAAATGGCCCAACCCCCCCCCCCCCATACACATGTATATACATACGTCCACACACGCAAATATACATACCTACACAGCTTTCCATGGTTTACCCCAGACGCTTCACATGCCTTGATTCAATCCACTGACAGCACGTCAACCCCGGTATACCACATCGCTCCAATTCACTCTATTCCTTGCCCTCCTTTCACCCTCCTGCATGTTCAGGCCCCGATCACACAAAATCTTTTTCACTCCATCTTTCCACCTCCAATTTGGTCTCCCTCTTCTTCTCGTTCCCTCCACCTCCGACACATATATCCTCTTGGTCAATCTTTCCTCACTCATTCTCTCCATGTGCCCAAACCACTTCAAAACACCCTCTTCTGCTCTCTCAACCACGCTCTTTTTATTTCCACACATCTCTCTTACCCTTACGTTACTCACTCGATCAAACCACCTCACACCACACATTGTCCTCAAACATCTCATTTCCAGCACATCCATCCTCGTGCGCACAACTCTATCCATAGCCCACGCCTCGCAACCATACAACATTGTTGGAACCACTATTCCTTCAAACATACCCATTTTTGCTTTCCGAGATAATGTTCTCGACGTCCACACATTCTTCAAGGCCCCCAGAATTTTCGCCCCCTCCCCCACCCTATGATCCACTTCCGCTTCCATGGTTCCATCCGCTGCCAGATCCACTCCCAGATATCTAAAACACTTCACTTCCTCCAGTTTTTCTCCATTCAAACTCACCTCCCAATTGACTTGACCCTCAACCCTACTGTACCTAATAACCTTGCTCTTATTCACATTTACTCTTAACTTTCTTCTTCCACACACTTTACCAAACTCAGTCACCAGCTTCTGCAGTTTCTCACATGAATCAGCCACCAGCGCTGTATCATCAGCGAACAACAACTGACTCACTTCCCAAGCTCTCTCATCCCCAACAGACTTCATACTTGCCCCTCTTTCCAAAACTCTTGCATTTACCTCCCTAACAACCCCATCCATAAACAAATTAAACAACCATGGAGACATCACACACCCCTGCCGCAAACCTACATTCACTGAGAACCAATCACTTTCCTCTCTTCCTACACGTACACATGCCTTACATCCTCGATAAAAACTTTTCACTGCTTCTAACAACTTTCCTCCCACACCATATATTCTTAATACCTTCCACAGAGCATCTCTATCAACTCTATCATATGCCTTCTCCAGATCCATAAATGCTACATACAAATCCATTTGCTTTTCTAAGTATTTCTCACATACATTCTTCAAAGCAAACACCTGATCCACACATCTTCTACCACTTCTGAAACCACACTGCTCTTCCCCAATCTGATGCTCTGTACATGCCTTCACCCTCTCAATCAATACCCTCCCATATAATTTACCAGGAATACTCAACAAACTTATACCTCTGTAATTTGAGCACTCACTCTTATCCCCTTTGCCTTTGTACAATGGCACTATGCACGCATTCCGCCAATCCTCAGGCACCTCACCATGAGTCATACATACATTAAATAACCTTACCAACCAGTCAACAATACAGTCACCCCCTTTTTTAATAAATTCCACTGCAATACCATCCAAACCTGCTGCCTTGCCGGCTTTCATCTTCCGCAAAGCTTTCACTACCTCTTCTCTGTTTACCAAATCATTTTCCCTAACCCTCTCACTTTGCACACCACCTCGACCAAAACACCCTATATCTGCCACTCTATCATCAAACACATTCAACAAACCTTCAAAATACTCACTCCATCTCCTTCTCACATCACCACTACTTGTTTTCACCTCCCCATTTGCGCCCTTCACTGAAGTTCCCATTTGCTCCCTTGTCTTATGCACTTTATTTACCTCCTTCCAGAACATCTTTTTATTCTCCCTAAAATTTAATGATACTCTCTCATCCCAACTCTCATTTGCCCTTTTTTTCACCTCTTGCACCTTTCTCTTGACCTCCTGTCTCTTTCTTTTATACATCTCCTACTCAATTGCATTTTTTCCCTGCAAAAATCGTCCAAATGCCTCTCTCTTCTCTTTCACTAAGACTCTTACTTCTTCATCCCACCACTCACTACCCTTTCTAATCAACCCACCTCCCACTCTTCTCATGCCACAAGCATCTTTTGCGCAATCCATCACTGATTCCCTAAATACATCCCATTCCTCCCCCACTCCCCTTACTTCCATTGTTCTCACCTTTTTCCATTCTGTACTCAGTCTCTCCTGGTACTTCCTCACACAGGTCTCCTTCCCAAGCTCACTTACTCTCACCACCCTCTTCACCCCAACATTCACTCTTCTATTCTGAAAACCCATACAATATATATATATATATATATATATATATATATATATATATATATATATATATATATATATATATATATATATATGTATATATATATATATATATATATATATATATATATATATATATATATATATATATATATATATATACATATATATATATATATATATATATATATATATATATATATATATATATATATATATATATATATATATATATATATTCCTATGAGTCCACGGGGAAAATGAAACACGAAAAGTTCCCAATTGCACTTTCATGTAATAATCACATCATCAGGGGAGACACAAGAGAGAAATATTACAGTCAGTTGATATACATCGAAGAGACGAAGCAAGGACGACATTTGGTAAACTTGTGATTGTCCAACTGAGCAAGAGCCCCAGATTTAGACGAATTATCGTATGAGTCACGAAGATAAGGAAGGAAAGTACTCAACTTTGATATGTGCCATGGCAAGTAGGGTAGACAGGGTTATGAATCTGAAAAGTGCTATACTTTGGAAAGATAAGAAAGCATCAACAAAGGAAGGGTAAAGATGTAGGGCGCTATGGGAAGGTGATAGGACAAATAATTCTTTAATCTTCTGCATCAAGTCTACTCAGATATACCCTGGGTAGCTCTGGGTAATGATAAGAGACGTTAATTAATTCGTAGTGAAACGAAGCTCAAGGGTAAAGGGGAAGAGTGGTTTGGGAATGTCTCGGGAGGAAAGTCAGGGGTTAGTGAGAGGACAAGAGCAAGGGAAAGAGTAGCACTACTCCTGAGACAGGAGTTGTGGGATTATGTAATAGAGTGCAAAAAAGTAAACTCTAGATTGATATAGGTAAAACTGAAAGTTGATGGAGAGAGATGGGTGATTATTAGTGCATATGCATTTGGGCATGAGAAGAAAAATCATGAGAGGCAAGTGTTTTGGGAGCAGATGAATGAGTGTGTTAGTGGTTTTGATTCACAATTATAGTGATGATTGATTTGAATGCAAAGGAGAGTAATGTGGCAGTTGAGAGAATAATTGGTATACATGGGGTGTTCAGTGTTGTAAATGGAAATGGTGAAGAGCTTGTAGATTTATGTGCTGAAAAAGGATTGGTGATTGGGAATACCTGGTTTAAAAAGCGAGATATACATAAGTATACGTATGTAAATAGGAGAGATGGGCAGAGAGCGTTATTGGATTACGTGTTAATTGATAGGCGCGCGAAAGAGAGACGTTTAGATGTTAATGTGCTAAGAGGTGCAACTGGAGGGATGTCTGATCATTATCTTGTGGAGTCGAAGGTGAAGATTAGTATGGGTTTTCAGAAAAGAAGAGAGAATGTTGGGGTGAAGAGAGTGGTGAGAGTAAGTGAGCTTGAGAAGGAGACTTGTGTGAGGAAGTACCAGGAGAGACTGAGTACAGAATGGAAAAAGGTGAGAACAAAGGAGGTAAGGGGAGTGGGGAGGAATGGGATGTATTTACGGAAGCAGTGATGGATTGTGCAAAAGCTGCTCGTGGCATGAGAAGCGTGGGAGGTGGGTTGATTAGTAAGGGTAGTGAGTGGTGGGATGAAGAAGTAAGATTATTATTGAAAGAGAAGAGAGAGGCATTTGGACGATTTTTGCAGGGAAATAATGCAAATGAGTGGGTGATGTATAAAAGAAAGAGACAGGAGGTGAAGAGAAAGGTGCAAGAGGTGAAAAAGAGGGCAAATAAGAGTTGGGTTGAGAGAGTATCATTAAATTTTAGGGAGAATAAAAAGATGTTTTTGGAAGGAGGTAAATAAAGTGCGTAAGACAAGGGAGCAAATGGGAACTTCAGTGAAGGGGGCTAATGGGGAGGTGATAACAAGTAGTGGTGATGTGAGAACGAGATGGAGTGAGTATTTTGAAGGTTTGTTGAATGTTTGATGATAGAGTGGCAGATGTAGGGTGTTTTGGTCGAGGTGGTGTGCAAAGTGAGAGGGTTAGGGAAAATGATTTGGTAAACAGAGAAGAGGTAGTAAAAACTTTGCGGAAGATGAAAGCTGGCAAGGCAGCAGGTTTGGATGGTATTGCAGGGTAATTTATTAAAAAGGAGGTGACTGTATAGTTAACTGGTTGGTAAGGTTATTTAATGTATATATGACTCATGGTGAGGTGCCTGAGGATTGGCGAAATGCTTGCATAGTGCCATTGTACAAAGGCAAAGGGAATAAGAGTGAGTGCTCAATTTACAGAGGTATAAGTTTGTTGAGTATTCCTGGTAAATTATATGGGAGGGTATTGATTGAGAGGGTGAAGGCATGTACAGAGCATCAGATTGGGGAAGAGCAGGGTGGTGTCAGAAATGGTAGAGGATGTGTGGATTAGGTGTTTGCTTTGAAGAATATATGTGAGAAATACTTAGAAAAGCAAATGGATTTCTATGTAGCATTTATGGATCTGGAGAAGGCGTATGATAGAGTTCATAGAGATGCTCTGTGGAAGGTATTAAGAATATATGGTGTTGGAGGCAAGTTGTTAGAAGCAGTAAAAAGTTTTTATCGAGGATGTAAGGCATGTGTACGTGTATGAAGAGAGGAAAGTGATTGGTTCTCAGTAAATGTGGGTTTGCGGCAGGGGTGTGTGATGTCTCCATGGTTGTTTAATTTGTTTATGGATGGGGTTGTTAGGGAGGTGAATGCAAGTGTTTTTGAAATAGGGGCAAGTATGCAGTCTGTTGTGGATGAGAGAGCTTGGGAAGTGATTCAGTTGTTGTTCGCTGATGATACAGAGCTAGTGGCTGATTCATGTGAGAAACTGCAGAAGCTGGTGACTGAGTATGGTAAAGTGTGTGAAAGAAGAAGGTTGAGAGTAAACTTGAATGAGAGCAAGGTTATTAGGTACAGTAGGGTTGAGGGTCAAGTCAATTGGGAGGTAAGTTTGAATGGAGAAAAACTGGAGGAAGTGAATTGTTTCAGATATCTGGGAGTGGATTTGGCAGCGGATGGAACCATGGAAGCGGAAGTGAATCATAGGGTGTGGGAGGGGGCGAAAATCCTGGGAGCCTTGAAGAATGTGTGGAAGTCGAGAACATTATCTCGGAAAGCAAAAATGGCTATGTTTGAAGGAATAGTGGTTCCAACAATGTTGTATGGTTGCGAGGCGTGGGCTATGGATAGAGTTGTGTGCAGGAGGGTGGATGTGCTGGAAATGAGATGTTTGAGGACAATATGTGGTGTGAGGTGGTTTGATCATGTAAGTAATGTAAGTGTAAGAAAGATGTGAGGTAATAAAAAGAGTGTGGTTGAGAGAGCAGAAGACGGTGTTTTGAAATGGTTTGGTCACATGGAGAGAATGCGTGGGGAAAGATTGACCAAGAGGATATATGTGTCAGAGGTGGAGGGAACGAGGAGAAGTGGGAGACGAAATTGGAGGTGGAAAGATGGAGTGAAAAAGGTTTTCATTGATCGGGGCCTGAACATGCAGGAGGGTGAAAGGCGGGCAAGGAATAGAGTGAATTGGAACGATATGGTATACTGGGGTCGACGTGCTGTCAATGGATTGAATCAGGGCATGTGAAGCGTCTGGGGTAAACCATGGAAAGTTCTGTGGGGCCTGGATGTGGTAAGGGAGCTGTGGTTTCAGTGCATTATTACATGGCAGCTCGAGACAGTGTGAACGAATGGGGCCTTTGCTGTCTTTTCCTTCCGCTACCTCGCACGCATGAGGGGGGAGGGGGTTGTTATTTTATGTGTGGCGAGGTGGCGATGGGAATGAATAAAGGCAGACAGTATGAATTATGTACATGTGTATATATGTATATGTCTGTGTGTGTATATATATGTATATATATATATATATATATATATATATATATATATATATATATATATATATATATATATATATATATATATATATATATATATATATATATATATATATATATATATATATATATATATATATATATATATATATAGTATGGGTTTTCAGAAAAGAGGAGTGAATGTTGGGGTGAAGAAGGTGGTGAGAGTAAGTGAGCTTGGGAAGGAGACCTGTGTGGGGAAGTACCAGGAGAGACTGTGTACAGAATGGAAAAAGGTGAGAACAATGGAAGTAAGGGGAGTGGGGGAGGAATGGGATGTATTTAGGGAATCAGTGATGGATTGCGCAAAAGATGCTTGTGGCATGAGAAGAGTGGGAGGTGGGCTGTTTAGAAAGGGTAGTGAGTGGTGGGATGAAGAAGTAAGAGTATTAGTGAAAGAGAAGAGAGAGGCATTTGGACGATTTTTGCAGGGAAAAAATGCAATTGAGTGGGAGAAGTATAAAAGAAAGAGACAGGAGGTCAAGAGAAAGGTGCAAGAGGTGAAAAAAAGGGCAAATGAGAGTTGGGGTGAGAGACTATCAGTAAATTTTAGGGAGAATAAAAAGATGTTCTGGAAGGAGGTAAATAGGGTGCGTAAGACAAGGGAGCAAATGGGAACTTCAGTGAAGGGCGTAAATGGGGAGGTGATAACAAGTAGCGGTGATGTGAGAAGGAGATGGAATGAGTATTTTGAAGGTTTGTTGAATTTGTCTGATGACAGAGTGGCAGATATAGGGTGTTTTGGTCGAGGTGGTGTGCAAAGTGAGAGGGTTAGGGAAAATGATTTGGTAAACAGAGAAGAGGTAGTAAAAGCTTTGCGGAAGATGAAAGCCAGCAAGGCAGCAGGTTTGGATGGTATTGCAGTGGAATTTATTAAAAAAGGGGGTGACTGTATTGTTGACTGGTTGGTAAGGTTATTTAATGTATGTATGACTCATGGTGAGGTGCCTGAGGATTGGCGGAATTCGTGCATAGTACCATTGTACAAAGGCAAAGGGGATAAGAGTGAGTGCTCAAATTACAGAGGTATAAGTTTGTTGAGTATTCCTGGTAAATTATATGGGAGGGTATTGATTGAGAGGGTGAAGGCATGTACAGAGCATCAGATTGGGGAAGAGCAGTGCGGTTTCAGAAGTGGTAGAGGATGTGTGGATCAGGTGTTTGATTTGAAGAATGTATGTGAGAAATACTTAGAAAAGCAAATGGATTTGTATGTAGCATTTATGGATCTGGAGAAGGCATATGATAGAGTTGATAGAGATGCTCTGTGGAAGGTATTAAGAATATATGGTGTGGGAGGCAAGTTGTTAGAAGCAGTGAAAAGTTTTTATCGAGGATGTAAGGCATGTGTACGTGTAGGAAGAGAGGAAAGTGATTGGTTCTCAGTGAATGTAGGTTTGCGACAGGGGTGTGTGATGTCTCCATGGTTGTTTAATTTGTTTATGGATGGGGTTGTTAGGGAGGTAAATGCAAGAGTCCTGGAAAGAGGGGCAAGTATGAAGTCTGTTGGGGATGAGAGAGCTTGGGAAGTGAGTCAGTTGTTGTTCGCTAATGATACAGCGCTGGTGGCTGATTCTTGTGAGAAACTGCAGAAGCTGGTGACTGAGTTTGGTAAAGTGTGTGGAAGAAGAAAGTTAAGAGTAAATGTGAATAAGAGCAAGGTTATTAGGTACAGTAGGGTTGAGGGTCAAGTCAATTGGGAGGTGAGTTTGAATGGAGAAAAACTGGAGGAAGTGAAGTGTTTTAGATATCTGGGAGTGGATCTGTCAGCGGATGGAACCATGGAAGCGGAAGTGGATCATAGGGTGGGGGAGGGGGCGAAAATTTTGGGAGCCTTGAAAAATGTGTGGAAGTCGAGAACATTATCTCGGAAAGCAAAAATGGGTATGTTTGAAGGAATAGTGGTTCCAACAATGTTGTATGGTTGCGAGGCGTGGGCTATGGATAGAGATGTGCGCAGGAGGATGGATGTGCTGGAAATGAGATGTTTGAGGAAAATGTGTGGTGTGAGGTGGTTTGATCGAGTAAGTAACGTAAGGGTAAGAGAGATGTGTGGAAATAAAAAGAGCGTGATTGAGAGAGCAGAAGAGGGTGTTTTGAAATGGTTTGGGCACATGGAGAGAATGAGTGAGGAAAGATTGACCAAGAGGATATATGTGTCGGAGGTGGAGGGAACGAGGAGAAGAGGGAGACCAAATTGGAGGTGGAAAGATGGAGTGAAAAAGATTTTGTGTGATCGGGGCCTGAACATGCAGGAGGGTGAAAGGAGGGCAAGGAATAGAGTGAATTGGAGCGATGTGGTATACAGGGGTTGACGTGCTGTCAGTGGATTGAATCAAGGCATGTGAAGCGTCTGGGGTAAACCATGGAAAGCTGTGTAGGTATGTATATTTGCGTGTGTGGACGTGTGTATGTACATTTGTATGGGGGGGTGGTTGGGCCATTTCTTTCGTCTGTTTCCTTGCGCTACCTCGCAAACGCGGGAGACAGCGACAAAGTATAAAAAAAAAAAAAAAATATATATATATATATATATATATATATATATATATATATATATATATATATATATATATATATATATATATATATATATATATATATATATATATATATATATATATATATTCATATATATATATATATATATATATATATATATATATATATATATATATATATATATATATATATATATATATATATATATATATATATATATATATTCATATATATATATATATATATATATATATATATATATATATATATATATATATATATATATATATATATATATATATATATATATATATATATATATATATATATATATATATAAAATACTTAGAAAAGCAAATGGATTTGTATGTAGCATTTATGGATCTGGAGAAGGCATATGATAGAGTTGATAGAGATGCTCTGTGGAAGGTATTAAGAATATATGGTGTGGGAGGAAAGTTGTTAGAAGCAGTGAAAAGTTTTTATCGAGGATGTAAGGCATGTGTACGTGTAGGAAGAGAGGAAAGTGATTGGTTCTCAGTGAATGTAGGTTTGCGGCAGGGGTGTGTGATGTCTCCATGGTTGTTTAATTTGTTTATGGATGGGGTTGTTAGGGAGGTAAATGCAAGAGTTTTGGAAAGAGGGGCAAGTATGAAGTCTGTTGGGGATGAGAGAGCTTGGGAAGTGAGTCAGTTGTTGTTCGCTGATGATACAGCGCTGGTGGCTGATTCATGTGAGAAACTGCAGAAGCTGGTGACTGAGTTTGGTAAAGTGTGTGGAAGAAGAAAGTTAAGAGTAAATGTGAATAAGAGCAAGGTTATTAGGTACAGTAGGGTTGAGGGTCAAGTAAATTGGGAGGTGGGTTTGAATGGAGGAAAACTGGAGGAAGTGAAGTGTTTTAGATATCTGGGAGTGGATCTGGCAGCGGATGGAACCATGGAAGCGGAAGTGGATCATAGGGTGGGGGAGGGGGCGAAAATTCTGGGGGCCTTGAAGAATGTGTGGAAGTCGAGAACATTATCTCGGAAAGCAAAAATGGGTATGTTTGAAGGAATAGTGGTTCCAACAATGTTGTATGGTTGTGAGGCGTGGGCTATGGATAGAGTTGTGGGCAGGAGGATGGATGTGCTGGAAATGAGATGTTTGAGGACAATGTGTGGTGTGAGGTGGTTTGATCGAGTGAGTAACGTAAGGGTAAGAGAGATGTGTGGAAATAAAAAGAGCGTGGTTGAGAGAGCAGAAGAGGGTGTTTTGAAGTGGTTTGGGCACATGGAGAGAATGAGTGAGGAAAGATTGACCAAGAGGATATATGTGTCGGAGGTGGAGGGAACGAGGAGAAGAGGGAGACCAAACTGGAGGTGGAAAGATGGAGTGAAAAAGATTTTGTGTGATCGGGGCCTGAACATGCAGGAGGGTGAAAGGAGGGCAAGGAATAGAGTGAATTGGAGCGATGTGGTATACAGGGGTTGACGTGCTGTCAGTGGATTGAATCAAGGCATGTGAAGCGTCCGGGGTAAACCATGGAAAGCTGTGTAGGTATGTATATTTGCGTGTGTGGACGTGTGTATGTACATTTGTATGGGGGGGGGGTTGGGCCATTTCTTTCGTCTGTTTCCTTGCGCTACCTCGCAAACGCGGGAGACAGCGACAAAGTATAAAAAAAAAAAAATATATATATATATATATATATATATATATATATATATATATATATATATATATATATATATATATATATATATATATATATCATTATGTAATGATATCATTGTAATGCAAGAATACTTCACAAGCAATGAGGTAATTTTTGAAAGCGATGTATTTGAATCATAAAATGCTGCTCCATCTTTACTGACGATAATATTGTTCATTAAAAACCGCGAGTGAGAAGAACGATAGGCAATCTGCTGCAGATCGCCTTACCAAGTGAGATGAGGTTAGCTCAAGATGATGGGGGAATTATACTGAAGAGTATCAGCACTGGCGGACCTCACGCTACCAAGAACCATTTTGTTTTCATCGATATACTCGTGAGTGAGGGTCATGTTCCATGAAAGAAATGAAGGCAGAACTTGCTGAAAGTATAGTAATATTCTGGCTTGGGCGCGCCTTCATTTCCCAGACTTCTTCCCTTTTCAATTTTTGTCGTTCATCAGAACTTGTCCTTGACTTGGGTACGAGCGTACTAACTGTGAAGATACGAAAATTGAAAAACTTCATCCACCCACACGAGTACACATGGCCAGGTTATACAGTCCTCCTACGACTCGCAGAATGTAATAGTTTCAGCGTGTCTATACACCAGTGTTATCTACGATCTATATCGCTATATTTCATTCGCACTCATTCATTGAATCGCTTTCTGTAAAGTCTTGTTCCTGGAATAATAGTATCTGTGATGGTACAGATCTATAGGTGCGTATGTGATTCGTTGTTCCTCCAACGATCAAGAATTTTCCCTACTGCTGTGTCGTGTGTCACCTGCCTGGACAATTTGTTAGCGACGGTGCTGGTAGAACAAGTACCTTGATACTGGGAAGGTAAGAACTTGACATTTAGTTCCGGCTCCAGGGCCATGTTTGCCTTTCAAGCGATACTGCTACCAGGTTCACTGGGAAAGGCGAAAACGGTGGAAGCGACGAGCATCAGTTCTCCATCTTAACAGCTGTCAGATTCGGTCATTTAATTTAATCATTTCCTAATGTCGCCAGACAGTCGAGCTGTTATCCTCTGCACTGCCTGCATTTTCTCTTTGTACTTTGCTATTTCCTCCACTCCATGAGGTGTGTATGGGCAGCTCCTCAACATATAGCGATATCTATTGCTGTTCCTGTCTCTCTCTACGGATGTTGCTATTATATATATTCATACCTTCCAAAACTGCTGCTGTTTTCATTCGTCTTGAACATTTTAACAGTAGATCCATCGACTCAGCATATCTTTTAAGGCTCTTTTTAGTCAAGTGGCAGATCATGAAGTCTTCTCTGTCTCGTGCCCAAAGTAACCCTTCATTTCATCAAGTTGAAATTTGAAGGACCCCGTGCAACTCTGTCCAAGGGTCCAGCTGAGTCTCAGCAACATAGCTGACTATGCTGAGGTTCGTTGGGGGTCATCATGCTCCGCAGATGATCTCTTTCCCTATCTTCCGGGACAGACTCAGGCTCTGTTAATAGAGACGATCGTAGGCCGTCCATCCAACTTTGGAAATACTTTTGCACAGAATGTATAGTACCATACAGTCACCTGGTCTACCGTAGTAAGAACTGGCATTAGACAAGTTATGGAAATTCTGCTTAATAACGGACTTTACCATTCTGTAAAAGTAATCATTCATTTGTCATGAGGGGGATAGCTCTTATCCATGGGATCAACATAGACAGCAAACCCAACAAAATAGCAAGAGAACCACTTTTCTTCGATCAAGATTAGAGGATGACGTTTCTAATGAATATGGACTGACAAAGCCTTTGGTTTAAACTCCTTTAGCGCCGCACAAGCACCAGCAGTGTTAACAGTGAGTTTGTTCAGCCTCCTCAGACTGTTGGCCACAACTCCCTCAGTGTGGTGTCGTCATCCCGCTCTACGTGTCATAACTACTGTCTCTCAGTAAGACCCACCCACGACCTGTTGAGGTGAGGCACCGTCTGCACACAACTCCGCTCACTATTTATACAACTTGTGATGGTGAAAGGTAAAATAACAGCTTCGATGATGCTGGATAAATTCATCACGCTCAGTTCATGAGTGAATATAAATGTTCGTTGTGATGTCCAAATAACTCAAAAGAACTTGAGATAAACCAAGTTGGGAGATTCTCAAAACCATCTCCTTCTACAGAGTTTTGAGAACGTAATATGAAGTTTCAATGGTTTCTTAAATCTATTACCGGCGGTGATGAAGGTGCCACTAAGGTCGTGTTATCAGGCGCTTCTCCCGGCGCTTCACCGCCTCAAGACCCGCCAGGTTATATAGTGGGACGCCTCCCACCCACCTCCTGTACTCCCTCAACTGAGAGAACTGCTTCAGGCAGCCATCAGGAAACTGTGGTGTAATGAATAGATTGCAAGAGAAAGGGTTTTACCTCTCCATTTTCTTTCATTACTGCAGATTGATTCCTTGATTCGAATTTAACAACTCAGGTTATCCTGAGAGCAGAAATTTACCGTTGAGTTGGCGCCTCATTGCTCGGTGGGTCTGGTTACGCCAGCTGCCAACTCTTCCCTGAGGACCTCTTTAGGAAATTAAACCTCACACACTACACTGCAACTTGGCTTTAAAAGATACCTTGAGAACATCAGGATACAAATACCAGTACTAGCTGATCGAGAAGGAGGCCACAGGTACGTCAAATGCGCCCTAGTAAGCAATGGTTCATGTTTATACTGTAAATGTAAACCTATGTACATATACAAGGATGACGTTGCTCACAGACACAAGCAGGTGGCAGATATCGCAAGTATCTAGACAAGTGTAAATTAGCAGACGTCAGTGGTTTGAATCAGTCGAGGTGCCTGGGAAACAATACTTATCTGAAGTCTTCCAGGAACGTAAAGATAATCTTCCAAGTAATTACGGTTACTTTGTTTTGCATTAGCAATCGTTACGTTGTTGCTAACATAGAAACTGCCTTTAATTACATCATACACCATTTGGGTATGACTTCATTGATAATAATAGATATAGTAATGATGATAATAATAATCATAATGATAATAGAAAATAATTATGATAATGATGATAATAGAAATAATAATAATGATAATAGTAATAATAATAATAATAATAATGATAATAATAATAATGATAATAATAATGATAATGATAATAATAATAATAATAATAATAATAATGATTTTTTTTTTTTTTTTTTTTTTTTTTTTTTTTTTTTTTTTATACTTTGTCGCTGTCTCCCGCGTTTGCGAGGTAGCGCAAGGAAACAGACGAAAGAAATGGCCCAACCCCCCCCCCATACACATGTACATACACACATCCACACACGCAAATATACATACCTACACAGCTTTCCATGGTTTACCCCAGACGCTTCACATGCCTTGATTCAATCCACTGACAGCACGTCAACCCCTGTATACCACATCGCTCCAATTCACTCTATTCCTTGCCCTCCTTTCACCCTCCTGCATGTTCAGGCCCCGATCACACAAAATCTTTTTCACTCCATCTTTCCACCTCCAATTTGGTCTCCCTCTTCTCGTTCCCTCCACCTCCGACACATATATCCTCTTGGTCAATCTTTCCTCACTCATTCTCTCCATGTGCCCAAACCATTTCAAAACACCCTCTTCTGCTCTCTCAACCACGCTCTTTTTATTTCCACACATCTCTCTTACCCTTACGTTACTTACTCGATCAAACCACCTCACACCACACATTGTCCTCAAACATCTCATTTCCAGCACATCCATCCTCCTGCGCACAACTCTATCCATAGCCCACGCCTCGCAACCGTACAGCATTGTTGGAACCACTATTCCTTCAAACATACCCATTTTTGCTTTCCGAGATAATGTTCTCGACTTCCACACATTTTTCAAGGCTCCCAAAATTTTCGCCCCCTCCCCCACCCTATGATCCACTTCCGCTTCCATGGTTCCATCCGCTGACAGATCCACTCCCAGATATCTAAAACACTTCACTTCCTCCAGTTTTTCTCCATTCAAACTCACCTCCCAATTGACTTGACCCTCAACCCTACTGTACCTAATAACCTTGCTCTTATTCACATTTACTCTTAACTTTCTTCTCCCACACACTTTACCAAACTCAGTCACCAGCTTCTGCAGTTTCTCACATGAATCAGCCACCAGCGCTGTATCATCAGCGAACAACAACTGACTCACTTCCCAAGCTCTCTCATCCCCAACAGTCTTCATACTTGCCCCTCTTTCCAGGACTCTTGCATTTACCTCCCTAACAACCCCATCCATAAACAAATTAAACAACCATGGAGACATCACACACCCCTGCCGCAAACCTACATTCACTGAGAACCAATCACTTTCCTCTCTTCCTACACGTACACATGCCTTACATCCTCGATAAAAACTTTTCACTGCTTCTAACAACTTGCCTCCCACACCATATATTCTTAATACCTTCCACAGAGCATCTCTATCAACTCTATCATATGCCTTCTCCAGATCCATAAATGCTACATACAAATCCATTTGCTTTTCTAAGTATTTCTCACATACATTCTTCAAAGCAAACACCTGATCCACACATCCTCTACCACTTCTGAAACCGCACTGCTCTTCCCCAATCTGATGCTCTGTACATGCCTTCACCCTCTCAATCAATACCCTCCCATATAATTTACCATGCTTGTGGCATGAGAAGAGTGGGAGGTGGGCTGTTTAGAAAGGGTAGTGAGTGGTGGGATGAAAAAGTAAGAGTATTAGTGAAAGAGAAGAGAGAGGCATTTGGACGATTTTTGCAGGGAAAAAATGCAATTGAGTGGGAGAAGTATAAAAGAAAGAGACAGGAGGTCAAGAGAAAGGTGCAAGAGGTGAAAAAAAGGGCAAATGAGAGTTGGGGTGAGAGACTATCATTAAATTTTAGGGAGAATAAAAAGATGTTCTGGAAGGAGGTAAATAAAGTGCGTAAGACAAGGGAGCAAATGGGAACTTCAGTGAAGGGCGTAAATGGGGAGGTGATAACAAGTAGTGGTGATGTGAGAAGGAGATGGAATGAGTATTTTGAAGGTTTGTTGAATGTGTCTGATGACAGAGTGGCAGATATAGGGTGTTTTGGTCGAGGTGGTGTGCAAAGTGAGAGGGTTAGGGAAAATGATTTGGTAAACAGAGAAGAGGTAGTAAAAGCTTTGCGGAAGATGAAAGCCGGCAAGGCAGCAGGATTGGATGGTATTGCAGTGGAATTTATTAAAAAAGGGGGTGACTGTATTGTTGACTGGTTGGTAAGGTTATTTAATGTATGTATGACTCATGGTGAGGTGCCTGAGGATTGGCGGAATGCGTGCATAGTGCCATTGTACAAAGGCAAAGGGGATAAGAGTGAGTGCTCAAATTACAGAGGTATAAGTTTGTTGAGTATTCCTGGTAAATAATAATGATAGTGATAATAATAATAATAGTAATAATAATAATAATAATAATAATAATAATGATAATAGTAATACTAATAATAATAATAATAATAATAATAATATTATTATTATTATTAGGTACAGTAGGGTTGAGGGTCAAGTCAATTGGGAGGTAAGTTTGAATGGAGAAAAACTGGAGGAAGTAAAGTTTTTTAGATATCTGGGAGTGGATCTGGCAGCGGATGGAACCATGGAAGCGGAAGTGGATCATAGGGTGGGGGAGGGGGCGAAAATTCTGGGAGCCTTGAAGAATGTGTGGAAGTCGAGAACATTATCTCGGAAAGCAAAAATGGGTATGTATGAAGGAATAGTGGTTCCAACAATGTTGTATGGTTGCGAGGCGAGGGCTATGGATAGAGTTGTGCGCAGGAGGATGGATGTGCTGGAAATGAGATGTTTGAGGACAATGTGTGGTGTGAGGTGGTTTGATCGAGTAAGTAACGTAAGGGTAAGAGAGATGTGTGGAAATAAAAAGAGCGTGGTTGAGAGAGCAGAAGAGGGTGTTTTGAAATGGTTTGGGCACATGGAGAGAATGAGTGAGGAAAGATTGACCAAGAGGATATATGTGTCGGAGGTGGAGGGAACGAGGAGAAGTGGGAGATCAAATTGGAGGTGGAAAGATGGAGTGAAAAAGATTTTGTGTGATCGGGGCCTGAACATGCAGGAGGGTGAAAGGAGGGCAAGGAATAGAGTGAATTGGATCGATGTGGTATACCGGGGTTGACGTGCTGTCAGTGGATTGAATCAGGGCATGTGAAGCGTCTGGGGTAAACCATGGAAAGCTGTGTAGGTATGTATATTTGCGTGTGTGGACGTATGTATATACATGTGTATGGGGGGGGGGGGGGGGGCCATTTCTTTCGTCTGTTTCCTTGCGCTACCTCGCAAACGCGGGAGACAGCGACAAAGCAAAAAAAAAAAAAAATAATAATTATAATGATGATTATAATAATAATAATAATAATAATAATAATAATAATAATAATAATAATAGTAATAATAATAATAATAATAATAATAATAATGATAATAATAATAATAATAATAATAATAATAATAATAATAATGATAATAATAATAATAACAATAGTAATAATAATAATGATAATAACAATGATAATAATAATGATAATGATAATCCAACTGGCAGTAACAGCAGCTGTGGCTGTACCACTATGAAAGTTTCTGTAGCCACACTAGGGACAAACAAACCCAACCTAACCAAACCAAACCTAACTAAACCCAAACAATCTTAATGCAACCAACTTAAGCTAATCCAACCAAACCTAAACCTACCTAACCTAACCCAACCAAACATAGCCCAGCCTTACCTACCTAACCTAACCGAACCTGACTCAATCGAACCTAAACCAACCATTTTGATGTAGCGTAACCTAACCCATCCTACCCTAACCTAGCTAAATATGACCCAGTCTAACTTAACCTGATCTAACCCAATCTTATTGCAATCTAACCTAGCATAATCTAAATCATCAACCTTACGTAACCCAACATACCGTGAGTGAAGCTCCAGCAAGAGTTTACCTCGTCTTTTAATTGTTCATTGTGTACAAGAAATGATTGTTGCTACTGTTATATATGAACTCCATTATTTTCTCAAAGAGAACGGTAGGAGGCAGTGTTGAATAAACTCGTGTGAAGCGTTACTGACACGCCTTCACCCTAAATGATAGGGTGGGCTCCAGTTGAATTTCTCTCTATCTAAGTCAGGAAAAAAAGAATTCTATGTACTTGTTTTGCTCTAGCAGAGGTCTGTGAGAATGTGTGTGGACAAGTGAAGCAAGAGCGGCTGTCGCGATTTGAGTAAAATGAAAAAAGTAACTTATATCTATGGGGGAAATGGAGCGGGTATATCCACAGAGGTAACAAAGACAGGTACAACACACACAGCAATAGCTGTGGATATAGCTGGAACAGCGGTAGCTGTGGCTACATAAGAACAACATTAAGACGAGTTGTACGATCATGCAATAGACATAGTTACTATGGGAGCAACGAAATATGGACTTATGATAAGAACAATACTAGCCTTTATTACATCATAAAAAGGCAATTATCATTATTACTATTAACCATAGAAGCAATGGATATATCACAATAGTACAGCAGCTTCAACTTTCGCCAATAACTAAAGCAATGTACCCACTCGATAAACAACAATATACTAATATCATGAACAAGTGATGGTGCGGTCACATGAAGAACAACAGAAAGTATGACCACATTCATAATAACAGCAGCATTGGCTACACAAGTAACCAGAAATTGGCTCTAGATGCTACATTAGCTTTGATCACACCAGCAACGAAAGACGTAGTAGCCGTGGA
>NC_092292.1:6687073-6697073 GCF_036320965.1 Panulirus ornatus | reverse complement strand
TTTTTTTTCTTTTTTTTTTTTTTGCTTTGTCACTGTCTCCCGCGTTTGCGAGGTAGCGCAAGGAAACAGACAAAAGAAATGGCCCAGCCCACCCCCATACACATGTATATACATACGTCCACACACGCAAATATACATACCTACACAGCTTTCCATGGTTTACCCCAGACGCTTCACATGCCCTGCTTCAATCCACTGACAGCACGTCAACCCCGGTATACCACATCGCTCCAAATCACTCTATTCCTTGCCCTCCTTTCACCCTCCTGCATGTTCAGGCCCCGATCACACAAAATCTTTTTCACTCCATCTTTCCACCTCCAATTTCGTCTCCCTCTTCTCCTTGTTCCCTCCACCTTCGACACATATATCCTCTTGGTCAATCTTTCCTCACTCATCCTCTCCATGTGCCCAAACCACTTCAAAACACCCTCTTCTGCTCTCTCAACCACGCTCTTTTTATTTTCACACATCTCTCTTACCCTTACGTTACTCACTCGATCAAACCACCTCACACCACACATTGTCCTCAAACATCTCATTTCCAGCACATCCATCCTCCTGCGCACAACTCTATCCATAGCCCACGCCTCGCAACTATACAACATTGTTGGAACCACTATTCCTTCAAACATACCCATTTTTGCTTTCCGAGATAATGTTCTCGACTTCCACACATTCTTCAAGGCCCCCAGGATTTTCGCCCCCTCCCCCACCCTATGATCCACTTCCGCTTCCATGGTTCCATCCGCTTCCAGATCCACTCCCAGATATCTAAAACACTTCACTTCCTTCAGTTTTTCTCCATTCAAACTCACCTCCCAATTGACTTGACCCTCAACCCTACTGTACCTAATAACCTTGCTCTTATTCACATTTACTCTTAACTTTCTTCTTTCACACACTTTACCAAACTCAGTCACCAGCTTTTGCAGTTTCTCACATGAATCAGCCACCAGCGCTGTATCATCAGCGAACAACAACTGACTCACTTCCCAAGCTCTCTCATCCCCAACAGACTTCATACTTGCCCCTCTTTCCAAAACTCTTACATTTACCTCCCTAACAACCCCATCCATAAACAAATTAAACAACCATGGAGACATCACACACCCCTGCCGCAAACCTACATTCACTGAGAACCAATCACTTTCCTCTCTTCCTACACGTACACATGCCTTACATCCTCGATAAAAACTTTTCACTGCTTCTAACAACTTTCCTCCCACACCATATATTCTTAATACCTTCCACAGAGCAACTCTATCAACTCTATCATATGCCTTCTCCAGATCCATAAATGCTACATACAAATCCATTTGCTTTTCTAAGTATTTCTCACATGCATTCTTTAAAGCAAACACCTGATCCACACATCCTCTACCACTTCTGAAACCACACTGCTCTTCCGCAATCTGATGCTCTGCACATGCCTTCACCCTCTCAATCAATACCCTCCCATATAATTTACCAGGAATACTCAACAAACTTATACCTCTGTAATTTGTGCACTCACTCTTATCCCCTTTGCCTTTGTACAATGGCACTATGCACGCATTCCGCCAATCCTCAGGCACCTCACCATGAGTCATACATACATTAAATAACCTTACCAACCAGTCAACAATACAGTCAACCCCTTTTTTTTATAAATTCCACTGCAATACCATCCAAACCTGCTGCCTTGCCGGCTTTCATCTTCCGCAAAGCTTTCACTACCTCTTCTCTGTTTACCAAATCATATATATATATATATATATATATATATATATATATATATATATATATATATATATATATATATATATATATATATATATATATATATATATATATATATATATATATATGTATATATATATATATATATATATATATATATAAATATATATATCCAATAACGCTCTCTGGCCATCTCTCCTACTTACATAAGTATACTTATGTATATCTCGCTTTTTAAACCAGGTATTCCCAATCATCAGTCCTTTTTCAGCACATAAATCTACAAGCTCTTCACCATTTCCATTTACAACACTGAACACCCCATGCATACCAATTATTCCCTCAACTGCCACATTACTCACCTTTGCATTCAAATCACCCATCACTATAACCCGGTCTCGTGCATCAAAACCGCTAACACACTCATTCAGCTGCTCCCAAAACACTTGCCTCTCATGATCTTTCTTCTCATGCCCAGGTGCATATGCACCAATAATCACCCACCTCTCTCCATCAACTTTCAATTTTACCCATATTAATCGAGAATTTACTTTCTTACATTCTATCACATACTCCCACAACTCCCGTTTCAGGAGTATTGCTACTCCTTCCCTTGCTCTTGTCCTCTCACTAACCCCTGACTTCACTCCCCAGACATTTCCAAACCACTCTTCCCCTTTACCCTTGAGCTTCGTTTCACTCAGAGCCAAAACATCCAGGTTCCTTTCCTCAAACATACTACCTATCTCTCCTTTTTTCACATCTTGGTTACATCCACACACATTTAGGCACCCCACTCTGAGCCTTCGAGGAGGATGATCACTCCCCGCGTGACTCCTTCTTCTGTTTCCCATTTTAGAAAGTTAATACAAGGAGGGGAGGATTTCCGGCCCCCCGCTCCCGTCCCCTCTAGTCGCTTTCTACGACACGCGAGGAATACGTGGGAAGTATTCTTTCACCCCTATCCCCAGGGATAATATACATATATATATACATACACACACACACACACACACACACACACACACGCACACACACACACACACACACACATACATATATATACATATGAAAAATGTAAGAAACAATTTAGAAAACAAACTTTTAGATTGAAATGAATGAAAAAAAAGAATGTCACATAATGGTTCAACCTCTGGCTATGGAAAAGGAAATGTACAATTTATTCACACAAACGTCAATAGCAGTTCTCATCAATGGATTACGTGTTAATTGACAGGCGTGCGAAAGAGAGACTTTTGGATGTTAATGTGCTGAGAGGTGCAACTGGAGGGATGTCTGATCATTATCTTGTGGAGGCTAAGGTGAAGATTAGTATGGGTTTTCAGAAAAGAGGAGTGAATGTTGGGGTGAAGAAGGTGGTGAGAGTGAGTGAGCTTGGGAAGGAGACCTGTGTGGGGAAGTACCAGGAGAGACTGTGTACAGAATGGAAAAAGGTGAGAACAATGGAAGTAAGGGGAGTGGGGGAGGAATGGGATGTATTTAGGGAATCAGTGATGGATTGCGCAAAAGATGCTTGTGGCATGAGAAGAGTGGGAGGTGGGCTGTTTAGAAAGGGTAGTGAGTGGTGGGATGAAGAAGTAAGAGTATTAGTGAAAGAGAAGAGAGAGGCATTTGGACGATTTTTGCAGGGAAAAAATGCAATTGAGTGGGAGAAGTATAAAAGAAAGAGACAGGAGGTCAAGAGAAAGGTGCAAGAGGTGAAAAAAAGGGCAAATGAGAGTTGGGGTGAGAGACTATCAGTAAATTTTAGGGAGAATAAAAAGATGTTCTGGAAGGAGGTAAATAGGGTGCGTAAGACAAGGGAGCAAATGGGAACTTCAGTGAAGGGCGTAAATGGGGAGGTGATAACAAGTAGCGGTGATGGGAGAAGGAGATGGAATGAGTATTTTGAAGGTTTGTTGAATGTGTCTGATGACAGAGTGGCAGATATAGGGTGTTTTGGTCGAGGTGGTGTGCAAAGTGAGAGGGTTAGGGAAAATGATTTGGTAAACAGAGAAGAGGTAGTAAAAGCTTTGCGGAAGATGAAAGCCGGCAAGGCAGCAGGTTTGGATGGTATTGCAGTGGAATTTATTAAAAAGGGGGGTGACTGTATTGTTGACTGGTTGGTAAGGTTATTTAATGTATGTATGACTCATGGTGAGGTGCCTGAGGATTGGCGGAATGCGTGCATAGTGCCATTGTACAAAGGCAAAGGGGATAAGAGTGAGTGCTCAAATTACAGAGGTATAAGTTTGTTGAGTATTCCTGGTAAATTATATGGGAGGGTATTGATTGAGAGGGTGAAGGCATGTACAGAGCATCAGATTGGGGAAGAGCAGTGCGGTTTCAGAAGTGGTAGAGGATGTGTGGATCAGGTGTTTGCTTTGAAGAATGTATGTGAGAAATACTTAGAAAAGCAAATGGATTTGTATGTAGCATTTATGGATCTGGAGAAGGCATATGATAGAGTTGATAGAGATGCTCTGTGGAAGGTATTAAGAATATATGGTGTGGGAGGCAAGTTGTTAGAAGCAGTGAAAAGTTTTTATCGAGGATGTAAGGCATGTGTACGTGTAGGAAGAGAGGAAAGTGATTGGTTCTCAGTGAATGTAGGTTTGCGGCAGGGGTGTGTGATGTCTCCATGGTTGTTTAATTTGTTTATGGATGGGGTTGTTAGGGAGGTAAATGCAAGAGTCCTGGAAAGAGGGGCAAGTATGAAGTCTGTTGGGGATGAGAGAGCTTGGGAAGTGAGTCAGTTGTTGTTCGCTGATGATACAGCGCTGGTGGCTGATTCATGTGAGAAACTGCAGAAGCTGGTGACTGAGTTTGGTAAAGTGTGTGGAAGAAGAAAGTTAAGAGTAAATGTGAATAAGAGCAAGGTTATTAGGTACAGTAGGGGTGAGGGTCAAGTCAATTGGGAGGTGAGTTTGAATGTAGAAAAACTGGAGGAAGTGAAGTGTTTTAGATATCTGGGAGTGGATCTGTCAGCGGATGGAACCATGGAAGCGGAAGTGGATCATAGGGTGGGGGAGGGGGCGAAAATTTTGGGAGCCTTGAAAAATGTGTGGAAGTCGAGAACATTATCTCGGAAAGCAAAAGTGGGTATGTTTGAAGGAATAGTGGTTCCAACAATGTTGTACGGTTGCGAGGCGTGGGCTGTGGATAGAGATGTGCGCAGGAGGATGGATGTGCTGGAAATGAGATGTTTGAGGACAATGTGTGGTGTGAGGTGGTTTGAGCGAGTGAGTAACGTAAGGGTAAGAGAGATGTGTGGAAATAAAAAGAGCGTGGTTGAGAGAGCAGAAGAGGGTGTTTTGAAATGGTTTGGGCACATGGAGAGAATGAGTGAGGAAAGATTGACCAAGAGGATATATGTGTCGGAGGTGGAGGGAACGAGGAGAAGAGGGAGACCAAATTGGAGGTGGAAAGATGGAGTGAAAAAGATTTTGTGTGATCGGGGCCTGAACATGCAGGAGGGTGAAAGGAGGGCAAGGAATAGAGTGAATTGGAGCGATGTGGTATACAGGGGTTGACGTGCTGTCAGTGGATTGAATCAAGGCATGTGAAGCGTCTGGGGTAAACCATGGAAAGCTGTGTAGGTATGTATATTTGCGTGTGTGGACGTATGTACATGTGTATGGGGGGGGGGGGTTGGGCCATTTCTTTCGTCTGTTTCCTTGCGCTACCTCGCAAACGCGGGAGACAGCGACAAAGTATAAAAAAAAAAAAAAAAATATATATATATATATATATATATATATATATATATATATATATATATATATATATATATATATATATATATATATATATATATATGTAATCAATGACCACATTGCTCACTTGCAATTATGCCATCAGTGGCCACATTACTCACTCTTGCAATTATGCCATCAATGGCCACATTACCCACTCTTGCAATTATGTCATCAATGGCCACATTACTCACTCTTGCAATTATGTCATCAATGGCCCCATTACTCACTCTTGCAATTATGCCATCAATGGCAAACATTACTCACTCTTGCAATTATGTAATCAATGGCAACATTGCTCACTTGCAATTATGCCATCAATGGCCACATAGCTCACTCTTGCAATTAGGACATCAATGGCCACATTACTCACTCTTGCAATTATGACATCAATGACCAAAATACTCACTCTTGCAATTATGCCATCAATGGCCACATTACTCACTCTTGCAATTATGCCATCAATGGCCACATTACTCACTCTTGCAATTATGCCATCAATGGCAAACATTACTCACTCTTGCAATTATGTAATCAATGGCCATATTACTCACTCATGCAATTGTCATCAATGGCCACATTACTCACTCTTGCAATTATGCCATCAATGGCCACATGACTCACTCTTGCAATTATGACATCAATGGCCACATTACTCACTCTTGCAATTATGCCATCAATGGCCACATTGCTCACTTGCAATTATGCCATCAATGGCCACATAGCTCACTCTTGCAATTATGCCATCAATGGCCACATTACTCACTCTTGCAATGATGCCATCAATGGCCACATTACTCACTCTTGCAATTATGCCATCAATGGCCACATTACTCACTCTTGCAATTATGTCATGAATGGTCACATTACTCGCTCGTGAAATTGTCATCCATGGCCACATTACTCACTCTTGCAATTATGCCATCAATGGCCACAATACTCTCTGCAATTATGCCATCAATGGCCACATTACTCATTCTTGCAATTATGCCATCAATGGCCACATTACTCACTCTTGCAATTATGCCATCAATGGCCCCATTACTCACTCTTGCAATTATGTCATCAATGGCCACATTACTCACTCTTGCAATTATGCCATCAATGGCCACATTACTCACTCTTGCAATTATGACATCAATGGCCACATTACTCACTTGCAATTATGCCATCAATGGCCACATTACTCACTCTTGCAATTATGCCATCAATGGCCACATTACTCACTCTTGCAATTATGCCATCAATGGCCACATTACTCACTCTTGCAATTATGCCATCAATGGCCACATTACTCACTCTTGCAATTATGCCATCAATGGCAAACATTACTCACTCTTGCAATTATGTAATCAATGGCCATATTACTCACTCATGCAATTGTCATCAATGGCCACATTACTCACTCTTGCAATTATGCCATCAATGGCCACATGACTCACTCTTGCAATTATGACATCAATGGCCACATGACTCACTCTTGCAATTATGACATCAATGGCCACATTACTCACTCTTGCAATTATGCCATCAATGGCCACATTGCTCACTTGCAATTATGCCATCAATGGCCACATAGCTCACTCTTGCAATTATGCCATCAATGGCCACATTACTCACTCTTGCAATGATGCCATCAATGGCCACATTACTCACTCTTGCAATTATGCCATCAATGGCCACATTACTCACTCTTGCAATTATGTCATGAATGGTCACATTACTCGCTCGTGAAATTGTCATCCATGGCCACATTACTCACTCTTGCAATTATGCCATCAATGGCCACAATACTCTCTGCAATTATGCCATCAATGGCCACATTACTCATTCTTGCAATTATGCCATCAATGGCCACATTACTCACTCTTGCAATTATGCCATCAATGGCCCCATTACTCACTCTTGCAATTATGTCATCAATGGCCACATTACTCACTCTTGCAATTATGCCATCAATGGCCACATTACTCACTCTTGCAATTATGACATCAATGGCCACATTACTCACTTGCAATTATGCCATCAATGGCCACATTACTCACTCTTGCAATTATGCCATCAATGGCCACATTACTCACTCTTGCAATTATGTTATCAATGGCCACATTACTCAGTCTTGCAATTATGCCATCAATGGCCCCATTACTCACTCTTGCAATTATGTCATCAATGGCCACATTACTCACTCTTGCAATTATGCCATCAATGACCACATTACTCACTCTTGCAATTATGACATCAATGGCCACATTACTCACTTGCAATTATGCCATCAATGGCCACATTACTCACTCTTGCAATTATGCCATCAATGGCCACATTACTCACTCTTGCAATGAATTAATTCATAACTATTATCTAATCTTCAACATCAGCATTGCTGACACTATTCAGCTGCTCCCAAAATGCCTCCTTCTAAATGGCTACGTGCATAAGCACACATAAAAATCCATTGTATGATGTTAAAAGAAGTCTCTCCATACAGCCTAAACCAGTCATTTCTCTCTTGCATTTTAACTACTTAAACAAAAAGCCTGGTAAAACCCATCAAATCATTTTTCTGGATATTCAAATCCTTGGTAACAATTTGGGTGTATAAGCCATTATCAGATCTATAGTTAGACACACAAACAGTAAAAGCCTGATATCAGCATATCAGGTGGTAAGCATTCTTTATCCCATTAAAGTTTCAGGAACTAAACTAGGGAATATCTTTTAAATTCACTCTTGATGGCATAATTGCAAGAGTGAGTGATGTGGCCATTGATGGCATAATTGCAAGAGTGAGTAATGTGGCCATTGATGGCATAATTGCAAGAGTGAGTAATGTGGCCATTGATGGCATAATTGCAAGAGTGAGTAATGTGGCCATTGATGGCATAATTGCAAGTGAGTAATGTGGCCATTGATGGCATAATTGCAAGAGTGAGTAATGTGGCCATTGATGGCATAATTGCAAGAGTGAGTAATGTGGCCATTGATGGCATAATTGCAAGAGTGAGTAATGTGGCCATTGATGGCATAATTGCAAGAGTGAGTAATGTGGCCATTGATGGCATAATTGCAAGAGTAAGTAATGTGGCCATTGATGGCAGAATTAGGAGACATTGGGTATTACTGAGGTGAAATATGAATAGTCAACAGCTTGTGGAGTTGTGTGCAGAAAATGGTATGGTGATTAGGAATACCTGTTTTTTTTTGTTTTTTTTTTAAGGGACATGCATAAATATACATCAGTGAGTAGGGAACCTGGTCAGAGAGAAGTGTTGGACTCTGTACAAATTTATAGGTGTGCAAAAGATAGACTCCTAGATGTTAATGTGTTGGGAGGGGAAACTAATATGAATGAGAAAAGGGTGAGAAAGAAATGAGCTTGGAAAAAAGAGGTGTGTGTGTGTGTGTGTGTGTGAAATACCAGAAGAGATTGGGTATAGAATAGCTAAAGTTGTAAGCAAATGAAGCAAGGGGAATGGGAGATATTTAGTGAAGCAGTGATAGCATGTGCAAGAGATATGGGATATGGGCAGTTGAGAAATTGGTAGTAATTTCCCGGGGTGATTGTTCCCTCCACTTCTGATGCATATATCCTCTTTGTCCTCTATCCTCATGTTCTTAACACTACCTCACTAATATGGGAAATGACAAATAAATATGAAATAAAATATATGTGGTTTGATTGACTAAGTAATGAAAGGGTAAAAGATATGTGTGGTAATAAAAAGAGTGGTTGAGAGAGCAGAAGTGGCTTTGTTGAAATAATTTGGACTCGTGAGGATGAGTAAGGAGGATTAACAAAGAGGATGTACGTGTCAAAGATGGAGGTAACGAGGAGAAGTGGGAGACCAAATTGGAGGGGGAAAGATGGAGTGAAAAAGATTTTGAGTTATCGGGGCCTGAACATGCAGGAGGGTGAAAGGCGTGCAAGGAATAGAGTGAATTGGAACGATGTGGTATACTGGGGTCGACATGGTGTCAATGGATTGAACCAGGGCATGTGAAGCGTTTGGGGTAAACCATGGAAAGTTCTGTGGGGCCTGGATGTGGAAAGGGAGCTGTGGTTTCGGTGCATTATTACATGACAGCTAGAGACTGAGTGTGAACGAATAGGGCCTTTGTTGTCTTTTCCTAGCACTACCTCACACACATGAGGGGGAAGGATGTTGTTATTCCATGTGTGGCGGGGTGGCGATGGGAATGAATAAAGGCAGACAGTATGAATTATGTACATGGGTATATATGTATATGTCTGTGTGTGTATATATATGTATACTTTGAGATGTATAGGTATGTATATGTGGTGTGTGTGGACGTGTATGTATATACATGTGTATGTGGGTGGGTTGGGCCATTCTTTCGTCTGTTTCCTTGCACTACCTCGCTGGCGCGGGGGGCGGCGGCGGGACAAAGTGAATAAATAGATAAATATATATAGGGGAGAAAGAATACTTCCCACGTATTCCCTGCATGCCGTAGAGGGCGACTAAAAGGGAAGGGAGCGGGGGGCTGGAAATCCTCCCCTC
>NC_092292.1:6683953-6686973 GCF_036320965.1 Panulirus ornatus | reverse complement strand
GACCTGTGTGTTATGTCCAGATTTCTTTCTGGATGACGAGAGGTTTGTTTAGGTCAAGAGGCACTTACGTAATGAAGGACGAAGCAAGAAGCCGGGTCATTGTCCTAATAAAGGTAGAGACTCCAGACAAAGTTTTCATGACGGCAGGAGAGTACAGGAAGGTGGTACCATGAGCGGAATAATCAGTGATGTCTCCAGTGTTGCAGATGGGAACACAAGGCCTGGTGCTGTTAACAGAACCCACATTGCAGATTCTGCGGGAAGAGACACGAATCTAGACTCGGTAGAGACAAGATTAAAGCTAGAGAGAAGGTAAAACCTTGTTGTTGTAATTATAGGACAACTCACAATGCTGGTTAATTTGTGCGTGAGATAAGGCCACGTGCGAAAATTGACCAACAAAGGAATTATCTAGCGACCACAGAAGCACACAGAGGATCATCATTAACAGTAGAGGCGGAGACAGTGGTGACGGTGATTCCTAGGAAAACCTGGCACGAAGATTCAAAAGGGATAAGAAGAGTGCTTGAGGCTGAAGTTGTTGGTGTTGAGAACCAACAGGACGATCTACAAGCGGCAGGTGAGTCAGGTCAGTGATAATGAAGCTCTGGGAGTATAGGTGCATTAAATGTTCCAGCTTTTGTAAGCCTGGGGATAGAGAATGGAAGCGATGGGAAAGAAACTTCATGTCAAGATAGGCAAATAAAATGAAAACCAAGGTGACTATGTGCTCGGAAGCAGAGCTTGTCTGAGGAAAGATCATTTGAATAGGTATGCCGCAAGGAGAAGTATTAAGTCCAATGTTATCTAACATATCAACGAACAAAGTAGTCTAACACAAATATTGTAAAGTAGCGCAATCGTTATATATGGAGATGATATGTTGCTTCCAGGAAATCTGGCAGAAAATGTACCGATTGCTTTAGATAACTTTACTGTTCTTACTCGAAAATACGGGACTAGTTATGAGTGAAGCGGAAAAAAATGATGTATTGAAGGGAGAAACTCTTTTCCCGAAAGGCAAAAAATATATAGAAATGATACAAATATCTAGGCATGTAAATGGTGTTCATATCTATCAGCAAAGATGTAGAAGCAAATTATGTTTTGACACAATGTGAGACTAAATGACAGCCCTCAAAGGCTCTGACATATTGTGGTAAAGGCGATGGGTTCCCAGAGTGAGAAAGATATATGATTCCATCCTAAGATCAAATGCAGACGATGCAGCTCCTGTTTACACTTGTCTTGGTGAAGGAAGGCTACGGAATTATGAGATCCTTCAACATGAAGCAACGAGAATAATTCTAGAATGTCAAAATAATGTAATTACTGAGATAATGAAAATGGAATTAGGTTTACAAAGCATTTCACAGAGGGTTAGTGGAATTAACACAGTTGCTGCAATTCGCTTAATGAGAGGGAATAGTTGGAGGAAACATTAATACAATCTACGCATGACGGTATTAAAGACACAAGGACCCTCTGGGGATAAAGCAAGAGAGGATATGTGAAAATCCATATAAATGTACTTTCAATATATATATATATATATATATATATATATATATATATATATATATATATATATTATATATATATATATATATATATATATATATATATATATATATATGGTTTGATCGAGTAAGTAACGTAAGGGTAAGAGAGATGTGTGGAAATAAAAAGAGCGTGGTTGAGAGAGCAGAAGAGGGTGTTTTGAAATGGTTTGGTCACATGGAGAGAATGAGTGAGGAAAGATTGACCAAGAGGATATATGTGTCGGAGGTGGAGGGAACGAGGAGAAGAGGGAGACCAAATTGGAGGTGGAAAGATGGAGTGAAAAAGATTTTGTGTGATCGGGGCCTGAACATGCAGGAGGGTGAAAGGAGGGCAAGGAATAGAGTGAATTGGAGCGATGTGGTATACAGGGTTTGACGTGCTGTCAGTGGATTGAATCAAGGCATGTGAAGCGTCTGGGGTAAACCATGGAAAGCTGTGTAGGTATGTATATTTGCGTGTGTGGACGTGTGTATGTACATGTGTATGGGGGGGGGGGGGTTGGGCCATTTCTTTCGTCTGTTTCCTTGCGCTACCTCGCAAACACGGGAGACAGCGACAAAGTATAAAAAAAAAAAAAAAAAAAAAAAAAAAATATATATATATATATATATTTTTTTTTTTTCATACGATTCGCCATTTCCCGCATTTGCGAGGTAGCGCCAAGAACAGAGGACCGGGCCTCAGAGGGAAAATCCTCACCTGGCCCCCCTCTCTGTTCCTTCTTTTGGAAGATAGGGGATAGGGGATTAAGAATACTTCCCACGTATTCCCTGCGTGTCGTAGAAGGCGACTAACAGGAGAGGGAGCGGGGGGGCTGGAAATCCTCCCATCTCGTTTTTTTTTAATTTTCCAAAAAGAGGGACAGAGGGGGGCCAGGTGAGGATATCCCACAAAGGCCCAGTCCTCTGTTCTTAACGCTACCTCGCTAACGCGGGAAATGGCGAATAGTTTAAAAGAAAAGAAAAAGATATATATATATATATATATATATATATATATATATATATATATATATATATATATATATAAATATATATGATGATTGGGAATACCTGGTTTAAAAAGCGAGATATACATAAGTGTACTTTTGTAAGTAGGAGAGATGGCCAGAGAGCGTTATTAGATTACGTGTTAATTGACAGGCGCGCGAAAGAGAGACTTTTGGATGTTAATGTGCTGAGAGGTGCAACTGGAGGGATGTCTGATCATTATCTTGTGGAGGCTAAGGTGAAGATTTGTATGGGTTTTCAGAAAAGAAGAGTGAATGTTGGGGTGAAGAGGGTGGTGAGAGTAAGT
Source organism: Panulirus ornatus (assembly GCF_036320965.1). NCBI lineage: Eukaryota > Metazoa > Arthropoda > Malacostraca > Decapoda > Palinuridae > Panulirus > Panulirus ornatus. The sequence continues at coordinate 6,684,114 of NC_092292.1, read as the reverse complement.
GAGCTTGGGAAGGAGACTTGTGTGAGGAAGTACCAGGAGAGACTGAGTACAGAATGGAAAAAGGTGAGAACAATGGAAGTAAGGAGAGTGGGGGAGGAATGGGATGTATTTAGGGAATCAGTGATGGATTGCGCAAAAGATGCTTGTGGCATGAGAAGAGT
>NC_092292.1:6656453-6678953 GCF_036320965.1 Panulirus ornatus | reverse complement strand
CCAGACGATTCACAAGTCCTGATTCAATCCAATGACAGCACGTCAACCCCGGTATACCACATCGATCCAATTCACTCTATTCCTTGCCCGCCTTTGACCCTCCTGCATGTTCAGGCCCCGATCAAACAAAATCTTTTTCACTCCATCTTTCCACATCCAATTTGGTCTCCCGCTTCTCCTCGTTCCCTCCACCTCCGACACATATATCCTCTTGATCTATCTTTCCTCACTCATTCTCTCCATGTGCCTAAACCATTTCAGAACACCCTCTTCTGCTCTCTCAACCACGCTCTTTTTATTTCCACACATCTCTCTTACCCTTACATTACTTACTCGATCAAACCACCTCACACCACACATTGTCCTCAAACATCTCATTTCCAGCATATCCACCCTCCTGCGCAAAACTTTATCCATAGCCCACGCCTCGCAACCATACAACATTGTTGGAACCACTATTCTTTCAAACATACCCATTTTTGCTTTCCGAGATAATGTTCTCGACTTCCACACATTCTTCAAGGCTCCCAGGAATTTCGCCCCCTCCCCCACCCATTGATTCACTTCCGCTTCCATGGTTCCATCCGCTGCCAGATCCACTCCCAGATATCTAAAACACTTTACTTCCTCCAGTTTTTCTCCATTCAAATTAACCTCCCTGGGGATAGGGGAGAAAGAATACTTCTCACGTATTCCCTGCGTGTCGTAGAAGGCGACTAAAGGGGACGGGAGCGGGGGGCCAGAAATCCTTCCCTCCTTGTATTTTTGACTTTCTAAAATGGGAAACAGATATATATATATATATATATATATATATATATATATATATATATATATATATATATATATATATATATATATATATATATATATATATTCATTTATTATTTGCTATGTCGCTGTCTCCCGCGTTAGAGAGGTAGCGCAAGGAAACAGACGAAAGGATGGCCCAACCCACCCTTATACACACGTACATACATACACGTCCACACACGCAAGTATACACACCTATACATCTCAATGTATACATATATATACACACAGACATATACATATATACACATGTACATAATTCATACTGTCTGCCTTTATTCATTCCCATCACCACCTCGCCACACATGGAATAACAACCCCCTCCCCCCTTATTTGTGCGAGGTAGTGCAAGGAAAAGACAACAAAGGCCCCATTCGTTCACACTCAGTCTCTAGCTATCATATAAGTATGCACCGAAACCACAGCTCCCTTTCCACATCCAGGCCCCACAGAACTTTCCATGGTTTACACAAGACGCTTCACATGACCTGGTTCAATCCATTGACAGCACGTCGATCCCGGTATATCACATCGTTCCAATTCACTCTATTCCTTGCACGCCTTTCACCCTCCTGCATGTTCAGGCCCCGATCACTCAAAATCTTTTTCACTCCATCTTTCCACCTCCAATTTCGTCTCCCACTTCTCCTCGTTCCCTCCACCTCCGACACATATATCCTCTTGGTCAATCTTTCCTCACTCATTCTCTCCATGTGACCAAACCATTTCGAAACACCCTTCTTCTGCTCTCTCAAACACACACCTTTTATTACCACACATCTCTCTTACCCAATTATTACTTACTCGATCAAACCACCTCACACCACACATTGTCCTCAAACATCTCATTTCCAGCACACCCACCCTCCTGCGCAAAACTCTATCCATAGCCCACGCCTCGCAACCATACAACATTGTTGGAACCACTATTCCTTCAAGCGTACCCATTTTTGTTTTCCGAGATAACGTTCTCGACTTCCAAACATTCTTCAAGGCTCCAGGAATTTTCGCCCCCTCCCCCACCCTATGATTTACTTCCACTTCCATGGTTCCATCCGCTGCCAAATCCACCCCCAGATATCTAAAACACTTCACTTCCTCAAGATTTCCTCCATTCAAACTTACCTCCCAACTGACTTGACCCTCTACCCTACTGTACCTAATAACCTCGCTCTTATTCACATTTAGTCTCAACTTTCAACTTTCACACACTTTACCAAACTCAGTCACCAGCTTCTGCAGTTTCTCACATGAATCAGCCACCAGCGCTGTATCATCAACGAACAACAACTGACTCACTTCCCAAGCTCTCTCATCCCCAACAGACTTCATACTTGCCCCTCTTTCCAAAACTCTTACATTTACCTCCCTAACAACCCATCCATAAACAAATTAAAGAAACATGGAGACATCACACACCCCTGCCGCAAACCTACATTCACTGAGAAGCAATCACTTTCCTCTTTTCCTATACGTACACATGCCTTACATCCTCGATAAAAACTTTTCACTGCTTCTAACAACTTGCCTCCCACACCATATATTCTTAATACCTTCCACAGAACATCGCTATCAACTCTATCATATGAATTCTCCAGATCCATAAATGCTACATACAAATCCATTTCCTTTTCTAAGTATTTCTCACATACATTCTTCAAGGGAAACACCTGATCCACACATCCTCTACCACTTCTGAAACCACACTGCTCTTCCCCAATCTGATGCTCTGTACATGCCTTCACCCTCTCAATCAATACCCTCCCATATAATTTACCAGGAATACACAACAAACTTATACCTCTGTAAATTGAGCACTCACTCTTGTCCCCTTTGCCTTTGTACAATGGCACTATGCAAGGATTCCGCCAATCCTCACGCACCTCACCATGAATCATACATACATTTAATAACCTTACCAACCAGTCAACAATACAGTCACCCCCTTTTTTTAATAGATTCCACTGAAAACAGTCTAAACCCGCTGTCTTGCCGGCTTTCATCTTCTGCAATGCTTTTACTACCTCTTCTCTATTTACTAAATCATTTTCCCTAACCCTCTCACTTTGCACACCACCTCGACCAAACCACCCTATATCTGACTCTATCATCAAACACATTCAACAAACCTTCAAAATACTCACTCCATCTCGTTCTCACATCAACACTACTTGTTATCACCTCCCCATTAGCCCCTTTCACTGAAGTTCCCATTTGCTACCTTGTCTTACGCACTTTATTTACCTCATTCCAAAACATCTTTTTATTCTCCCTAAAATTTAAAGGTACTCTCTCACCCCATCTCTCATTTACCCTCTTTTTCACCTCTTGCACCTTTCTCTTGACCTCCTGCCTCTTCCTTTTATACATCTCCCACTCATTTGCATTATTTCCTTGCAAAAGTCGTCCAAATGCATCTCTTTTCTCTTTCACTAATAATCTTACTTCTTCATCCCACCACTCACTACCCTTTCTAATCTGCCCAACTCCCACGCTTCTCATGCCACAAGCACCTTTTGCGCAGGCCATCACTGCTTCTCTAAATACATTCCATTCCTCCCCCACTCCCCTTACCTTCTTTGTTCTCACCTTTTTCCATTCTGTACTCAGTCTCTCCTGGTACTTCCTCACACAAGTCTCCTTCCCAAGCTCACTTACTCTCACCAATCTCTTCACCCCTACATTCTCTCGTCTTTTCTGAAAACCTCTACAAATCTTAACCTTCGCCTCCACAAGATAATGATCAGACATCCCTCCAGTTGCACCTCTCAGCACATAAACATGCAAAAGTCTCTCTTTCGCGCGCCTATCAATTAATATATAATCCAATAACGCTCTCTGGTCATAGCTCCTACTTACATACGTATACGTATGTATATCTCTCTTTTTAACCAGGTATTCCCAATCACCAGTCCTTTTTCAGCACATAAGTCTGCAACCTCTTCACCATTTCCATTACAACACTGAACACGCCATGTATACCAATTATTCCCTCAACTGTCATATTACTCACCTTTGCATTCAAATCATCCATCACTATAACCCGGTCTCGTGCATCAAAACCACTAACACACTCATTTAGGTGCTCCGAAAACACTTGCCTCTCATGATCTTTCTTCTCATGCCCAGGTGCTTATGCACCAATAATCACCCATCTCTCTCCATCAACTTTCAGTTTTACCCATATCAATCTAGAGTTTACTTTCTTACACTATATATATATATATATATATATTTTTTTTCTTTTTTTTATACTTTGTCGCTGTCTCCCGCGTTTGCGAGGTAGCGCAAGGAAACAGACGAAAGAAATGGCCCAACCCCCCATACACATGTACATACACACGTCCACACACGGAAATATACATACCTACACAGCTTTCCATGGTTTACCCCGGACGCTTCACATGCCTTGATTCAATCCACTGCCAGCACGTCAACCCCTGTATACCACATCGCTCCAATTCACTTTATTCCTTTCCCTCCTTTCACCCTCCTGCATGCTCAGGCCCCGATCACACAAAATCCTTTTCACTCCATCTTTCCACCTCCAATTTGGTCTCCCTCTTCTCCTCGTTCCCTCCACCTCCGACACATATATCCTCTTGGTCAATCTTTCCTCACTCATTCCTCTCCATGTGCCCAAACCACTTCAAAACACCCTCTTCTGCTCTCTCAACCACGCTCTTTTTATTTCCACACATCTCTCTTACCCTTACGTTACTCACTCGATCAAACCACCTCACACCACACATTGTCCTCAAACATCTCATTTCCAGCACATCCATCCTCCTGCGCACAACTCTATCCATAGCCCACGCCTCGCAACCATACAACATTGTTGGAACTACTATTCCTTCAAACATACCCATTTTTGCTTTCCGGGATAATGTTCTCGACTTCCACACATTCTTCAAGGCTCCCAAAATTTTCGCCCCCTCCCCCACCCTATGATCCACTTCCGCTTCCATGGTTCCATCCGCTGACAGATCCACTCCCAGATATCTAAAACACATCACTTCCTCCAGTTTTTCACCATTCAAACTCACCTCCCAATTGACTTGACCCTCAACCCTACTGTACCTAATAACCTTGCTCTTATTCACATTTACTCTTAACTTTCTTCTTTCACACACTTTACCAAACTCCGTCACCAGCTTCTGCAGTTTCTCACATGAATCCGCCACCAGCGCTGTATCATCAGCGAACAACAACTGACTCACTTCCCAAGCTCTCTCATCCCCAACAGACTTCATTCTTCATATATATATATATATATATATATATATATATATATATATATATATATATATATATATATATATATATATATATATATATATATATATATATATATATATATATATATATATATATATATATATATATATATATATATATATATATATATATATATATATATATATATATATATATATATATATATATACATATATATATATATATATATATATATATATATATATATATATATATATATATATATATATATATATATATATATATATATATATATATATGTATATATATATGTATATATATATATATATATATATATATATATATATATATATATATATATATATATATATATATATATATATATATATATATATATATATATATATATATATATATATATATATATATATATATATATATATATATATATATATATATATATATATATATATATATATATATATATATATATATACATATATATACATATATATATATATATATATATATATATATATATATATATATATATATATATATATATATATATATATATATATATATATATATATATATATATATATGTATACATATATATATATATATATATATATATATATATATATATATATATATATATATATATATATATATATATATATATATATATATATATATATTATCCCTGGGGATAGGGGATTAAGAATACTTCCCACGTATTCCCTGCGTGTCGTAAAAGGCGACTAAAAGGGGAGGGAGCGGGGGGCTGGAAATCCTCCCCCCTCGTTTTTTTTTTTAAATTTTCCATAAGAAGGAACAGAGGGGGCCAGTTGAGGATATTCCAAAAAAGGCCCAGTCCTCTGTTCTTAGCGCTACCTCGCTAACGCGGGAAATGGCGCGTAGTTTAAAAGAAAAAAGAAAAAAAAAAAATATATATATATATATATATATATATATATATATATATATATATATATATATATATATTATCCCTGCGGATAGGAGAGAAAGAATACTTCCCCTACGTATTCCCTGCGTGTCGTAGAAGGCGACTAAAATGGGAGGGAGCGGTGGGCTGGAAATCCTCCCCTCTTGTTTTTTTTTAATTTTCCAAAAGAAGGAACAGAGAAGGGGGCCAGGTGAGGATATTCCCTCAGAGGCCGAGTCCTCTGTTCTTAACGCTACCTTGCTAATGCTGGAAATGGCGAATAGTTTGAAAGAAAGATATATATATATATATATATATATATATATATATATATATATATGTATATATATATATATATATATATATATATATATATATATATATATATATATATATATATATATATATATATATATATATATATATATATATATATATATATATATATATAGATATATATATATATATATATATATATATATATATCTATATATATATATATATATATATATATATATATATATATATATATATATATATATATATATATATATATATATATATATATATATATATATATATATATATATATATATATATACATATATATATATATGCAGAAGCTGGTGACTGAGTCTGGTAAAGTGTGTGAAAGAAGAAAGTTAAGAGTAAATGTGAATAAGAGCAAGGTTATTAGGTACAGTAGGGTTGAGGGTCAAGTCAACTGGGAGGTGAGTTTGAATGGAGAAAAACTGGAGGAAGTGAAGTGTTTTAGATATCTGGGAGTGGATCTGGCAGCGGATGGAACCATGGAAGCGGAAGTGGATCATAGGGTGGGGGAGGGGGCGAAAATTCTGGGAGCCTTGAAGAATGTGTGGAAGTCGAGAACATTATCTCGGAAAGCAAAAATGGGTATGTTTGAAGGAATAGTGGTTCCAACAATGTTGTATGGTTGCGAGGCGTGGGCTATGGATAGAGTTGTGCGCAGGAGGATGGATGTGCTGGAAATGAGATGTTTGAGGACAATGTGTGGTGTGAGGTGGTTTGATCGAGTAAGTAACGTAAGGGTAAGAGAGATGTGTGGAAATAAAAAGAGCGTGGTTGAGAGAGCAGAAGAGGGTGTTTTGAAATGGTTTGGGCACATGGAGAGAACGAGTGAGGAAAGATCGACCAAGAGGATATATGTGTCGGAGGTGGAGGGAACGAGGAGAAGAGGGAGACGAAATTGGAGGTGGAAAGATGGAGTGAAAAAGATTTTGTGTGATCGGGGCATGAACATGCAGGAGGGTGAATGGAGTGCAAGGAATAGAGTGAATTGGAGCGATGTGGTATACCGGGGTTGACGTGCTGTCAGTGGATTGAATCAAGGCATGTGAAGCGTCTGGGGTAAACCATGGAAAGCTGTGTAGGTATGTATATTTGCGTGTGTGGACGTATGTATATACATGTGTATGGGGGTGGGTTGGGCCATTTCTTTCGTCTGTTTCCTTGCGCTACCTCGCAAACGCGGGAGACAGCGACAAAGCAAAAAAAAAAAAAAAAAAAAAATATATATATATATATATATATATATATATATATATATATATATATATATATATATATATATATATATTATCCCTGGGGATAGGGGAGAAAGAATACTTCCCCTACGTATTCCCTGCGTGTCGTAGAAGGCGACTAAAAGGGGAGGGAGCGGGTGGCTGGAAATCCTCCCCTCTTGTTTTTTTTTTAATTTTCCAAAAGAAGGAACAGAGAAGGGGGCCAGGTGAGAATATTCCCTCAAAGGCCCAGTCCTCTGTTCTTAACGCTACCTCGCTATCGCGGGAAATGGCGAATAGTATGAAAAAAAAAAAAAAAAAATATATATATATATATATATATATATATATATATATATATATATATATATATATATATATATATATATATATATATATACAGGGTCTTAAAAAACGATAGGTACAAAATTTGACAGTAGACAGGGACACCTAAAGCAAACACTTTTTCAAGAATACCAAAAATTGCAAAACTAGTTAGTTTTCGAGATACAGAGCTTTAAAGTTTTAACTTTGGCATGTCTGAACTGTAAACTTTAAATGTAATATTAGCTTACAATCTGGCAACACTCGGTTGATTAAGGTGTGGCAACACTCGGTGTTTACGAATTACTTCACCGTTACACGTCGTGGTGACAACATGGTACACTTGTCTAATCAAGAAATCATTGCAGAAGATCCAAGAATGTTGTCTCGTGTCCAGCAGTCATTTCAGAGGAGGTGTCAGGTCTGCATTGAGGCAGAAGGCAGACACTTCGAACAGCTATTGTAGATTGTGATCGATAATACATCTGTTTACACAATATTTCTTTCATTTTTCTCTATATCATCTGTTAGAAACGAAAATGCTTGTGAATAGGTGTCAAGTTAAAACTTTAAAGCTTAGTATCTCGAAAACTAACTAGTTTTGCAATTTTTGGTATTTATGAAAAAGTGATCTGGGTGTCCCTGTCTACTGTCAAATTTTGTACCTATCGTTTTTTAACACCCTGTATATATATATATATATATATATATATATATATATATATATATATATTATATATATATATATATATATATATATATATTGTTGACTGGTAGGTAAGGTTATTTAATGTATGTATGATTCATGGTGAGGTGCCTGAGGATTGGCGGAATGCGTGCATAGTGCCATTGTATAAAGGGAAAGGGGATAAGAGTGAGTGCTCAAATTAGAGAGGTTTAAGTTTGTTGAGTATTCCTGGCAAATTATATGGGAGGGTATTGATTGAGAGGGTGAAGGCATGTACAGAGCATCAGATTGGGGAAAAGCAGTGTGGTTTCAGAAGTGTTAGAGGATGTGTGGATAAGGTGTTTGCTTTGAAGAATGTATGTGAGAAATACTTACAAAAGCAAATGGATTTATATGTAGCATTTATGGATCTGGAGAAGGCATATGATAGAGTTGATAGAGATGCTCTGTGGAAGGTACAAAGAGTATATGGTGTGGGAGGCAAGTTGTTAGGAGCAGTGAAAAGTTTTTATCAAGGATGTAAGGCATATGTATGCGTAGGAAGAGAGGAAAGTGATTGGTTCTCAATGAATGTAGGTTTCCGGCAGGGGTGTGTGATGTCTCCATGGTTGTTTGATTTGTGTATGGATGGGGTTGTTAGGGAGGTAAATGCATGAGTTTTGGAGAGATGTGCAAGTATGCAGTCTGTTGGGGATGAGAGAGCTTGGGAAGTGAGTCAGTTGTTGTTCGCTGATAATACAGCGCTGGTGGCTGATTCATGTGAGAAACTGCAGAAGCTGGTGACTGAGTTTGGTAAAGTGTGTGAAAGAAGGAAGTTAAGAGTAAATGTGAATAAGAGCAAGGTTATTAGGTACAGTAGGGTTGAGGGTCAAGTCAATTGGGAGGTAAGTTTGAATGGAGAAAAACTGGAGGAAGTAAAGTGTTTTAGATATCTGGGAGTGGATCTGGCAGCGGGTGCAAACATGGAAGGGGAAGTGAATCATAGGGTGGGGAAGGGGCGAAAATCCTGGGAGCCTTGAAGAATGTGTGGAGGTCGAGAACATTATCACCGAAAGCAAAAATGGCTATGTTTGAAGGAATAGTGGTTCCAACAATGTTTTATGCTTGCGAGGCGTGAGCTATGGATAGAGCTGTGTGCAGGAGGGTGGATGTGCTGGAAATGAGATGTTTGAGGACAATGTGTGGTGTGAGGTGGGTTGATCGAGTAAGTAATGTAAGGGTAAGAGAGATGTGTGGAAATAAGAAGAGCGTGGTTGAGAGAGCAGAAGAGGGTGTTTTGAAATGGTTTGGGCACATGAAGAGAATGAGTGAGGAAAGATTGACCAAGAGGATATATGTGTCGGAGGTGGAGGGAACGAGGAGAAGTGGGAGACCAAATTAGAGGTGGAAAGATAGAGTGAAAAGATTTTGAGTGATCGGGGCCTGAACATGCAGGAGGGTGAAAGGTGGGCAAGGAATAGAGTGTATTGGATTGATGTGGTATACCGGGGTTGACGTGCTGTCAATGGATTGAATCAGGGCATGTGAAGCGTCTGGGGTAAACCTTGGAAAGTTGTGTGGGGCCTGGATGTGGAAAGGGAGCTGTGGTTTCGGGCATTATTGCATGACAGCTAGAGACTGAGTGTGAACGACTGGGGCCTTTGTTGTCTTTTCTTAGCGCTACCTCGCACACATGAGGGGGCAGGGGGATGTTATTCCACGTGTGGCTAGGTGGCGATTGGAATAAATAAAGGCAGACAGGGTGAATTGTGTGCATGTGTATATATGTATATGTCTGTGTGTGTATATATATGTGTACATTGAGATGTATGGGTATGTATATTTGCGTGTGTGGAAGTGTATGTATATACAAGTGTATTGGGGTGAGTTGCGCCATTTCTTTCGCCTGTTTCCTTGCGCTACCTCGCAAACGCGGGAGACAGCGAAAAAGCAAAATAAATAAATAAATGATATATATATATAGATATATGTGTATATATATATATATATATATATATATATATATATATATATATATATATATATATATATATATATATATATATATATATATATATATATATATTTTTTTTTTTTTTTTTTTGCTTTGTCGCTGTCTCCCGCGTTTGCGAGGTAGCGCAAGGAAACAGACGAAAGAAATGGCCCAACCCACCCCCATACACATGTATATATATACGTCCACACACGCAAATATACATACCTACACAGCTTTCCATGGTTTACCCCAGACGCTTCACATGCCTTGATTCAATCCACTGACAGCACGTCAACCCCGGTATACCACATCGCTCCAATTCACTCTATTCCTTGCCCTCCTTTCACCCTCCTGCATGTTCAGACCCCGATCACTCAAAATCTTTTTCACTCCATCTTTCCACCTCCAATTTGGTCTCCCTCTTCTCCTCGTTCCCTCCACCTCCGACACATATATCCTCTTGGTCAATCTTTCCTCACTCATTCTCTCCATGTGCCCAAACCATTTCAAAACACCCTCTTCTGCTCTCTCAACCACGCTCTTTTTATTTCCACACATCTCTCTTACCCTTACGTTACTTACTCGATCAAACCACCTCACACCAGCACATTGTCCTCAAACATCTCATTTCCAGCACATCCATCCTCCTGCGCACAACTCTATCCATAGCCCACGCCTCGCAACCATACAACATTGTTGGAACCACTATTCCTTCAAACATACCCATTTTTGCTTTCCGAGATAATGTTCTCGACTTCCACACATTCTTCAAGGCTCCCAGAATTTTCGCCCCCTCCCCCACCGTATGATCCACTTCCGCTTCCATGGTTCCATCCGCTGCCAGATCCACTCCCAGATATCTAAAACACTTCACTTCCTCCAGTTTTTCTCCATTCAAACTCACCTCCCAATTGACTTGACCCTCAACCCTACTGTACCTAATAACCTTGCTCTTATTCACATTTACTCTTAACTTTCTTCTTTCACACACTTTACCAAACTCAGTCACCAGCTTCTGCAGTTTCTCACATGAATCAGCCACCAGCGCTGTATCATCAGCGAACAACAACTGACTCACTTCCCAAGCTCTCTCATCCCCAACAGACTTCTTACTTGCCCCTCTTTCCAAAACTCTTGCATTCACCTCCCTAACAACCCCATCCATAAACAAATTAAACAACCATGGAGACATCACACACCCCTGCCGGAAACCTACATTCACTGAGAACCAATCACTTTCCTCTCTTCCTACACGTACACATGCCTTACATCCTCGATAAAAACTTTTGACTGCTTCTAACAACTTCCCTCCCACACCATATATTCTTAATACCTTCCACAGAGCATCTCTATCAACTCTATCATATGCCTTCTCCAGATCCATAAATGCTACATACAAATCCATTTGCTTTTCTAAGTATTTCTCACATACATTCTTCAAAGCAAACACCTGATTCACACATCCTCTACCACTTCTGAAACCACACTGCTCTTCCCCAATCTGATGCTCTGTACATGCCTTCACCCTCTCAATCAATACCCTCCCATATAATTTACCAGGAATACTTAACAAACTTATACCTCTGTAATTTGAGCACTCACTCATATCCCCTTTGCCTTTGTACAATGGCACTATATATATATATATATATATATATATATATATATATATATATATATATATATATATATATATATATATATATATATATATATATATATATATATATATATATATATATATATATATATATATATATATATATATATATATATATATATATATATATATATATATATATATATATATATATATATTTATATATATATATATATATATATATATATATATATATATATATATATATATATATATATATATATATATATATATATATATATATATATATATATATATATATATATATATATATATATATATATCCATATGATAGAGTTGATAGAGATGCTCTGTGGAAGGTATTAAGAATATATGGTGTGGGAGGCAAGTTGTTAGAAGCAGTGAAAAGTTTTTATCGAGGATGTAAGGCATGTGTACGTGTAGGAAGAGAGGAAAGTGATTGGTTCTCAGTGAATGTAGGTTTGCGGCAGGGGTGTGTGATGTCTCCATGGTTGTTTAATTTGTTTATGGATGGGGTTGTTAGGGAGGTAAATGCAAGAGTCCTGGAAAGAGGGGCAAGTATGAAGTCTGTTGGGGATGAGAGAGCTTGGGAAGTGAGTCAGTTGTTGTTCGCTGATGATACAGCGCTGGTGGCTGATTCATGTGAGAAACTGCAGAAGCTGGTGACTGAGTTTGGTAAAGTGTGTGGAAGAAGAAAGTTAAGAGTAAATGTGAATAAGAGCAAGGTTATTAGGTACAGTAGGGTTGAGGGTCAAGTCAATTGGGAGGTGAGTTTGAATGGAGAAAAACTGGAGGAAGTGAAGTGTTTTAGATATCTGGGAGTGGATCTGTCAGCGGATGGAACCATGGAAGCGGAAGTGGATCATAGGGTGGGGGAGGGGTCGAAAATTTTGGGAGCCTTGAAAAATGTGTGGAAGTCGAGAACATTATCTCGGAAAGCAAAAATGGATATGTTTGAAGGAATAGTGGTTCCAACAATGTTGTATGGTTGCGAGGCGTGGGCTATGGATAGAGTTGTGCGCAGGAGGATGGATGTGCTGGAAATGAGTTGTTTGAGGACAATGTGTGGTGTGAGGTGGTTTGATCGAGTAAGTAACGTAAGGGTAAGAGAGATGTGTGGAAATAAAAAGAGCGTGGTTGAGAGAGCAGAAGAGGGTGTTTTGAAATGGTTTGGGCACATGGAGAGAATGAGTGAGGAAAGATTGACCAAGAGGATATATGTGTCGGAGGTGGAGGGAACGAGGAGAAGAGGGAGACCAAATTGGAGGTGGAAAGATGGAGTGAAAAAGATTTTGTGTGATCGGGGCCTGAACATGCAGGAGGGTGAAAGGAGGGCAAGGAATAGAGTGAATTGGAGCGATGTGGTATACAGGGGTTGACGTGCTGTCAGTGGATTGAATCAAGGCATGTGAAGCGTCTGGGGTAAACCATGGAAAGCTGTGTAGGTATGTATATTTGCGTGTGTGGACGTGTGTATGTACGTGTGTATGGGGGTTGGGCCATTTCTTTCGTCTGTTTCCTCGCGCTACCTCGCAAACGCGGGAGACAGCGACAAAGTATAAAAAAAAAAAAAAAAAAAAAAAAAAAATATATATATATATATATATATATATATATATATATATATATATATATATATATATATATATATATATTATCCATGGGGATAGGGGATGAAGAATACTTCCCACGTATTCCCTGCGTGTCGTAGAAGGCGACTAAAAGGGGAAGGAACGGGGGGCTGGAAATCCTCCCCTCTCGTTTTTTTTTTTTCTTTTTTTTAATTTTCCAAAAGAAGGAACAGAGTGGGGCCAGGTGAGGATATTCCATAAAGGCCCAGTCCTCTGTTCTTAACGCTACCTCACTAACGCGGGAAATGGCGAATAGGTTGAAAGAAAAGATATATATATATATATATATATATATATATATATATATATATATATATATATATATATATATATATATATATATATATATATATATTTTTTTTTTTTTTCTCTTTTTTCATACTATTCGCCATTTCCCGCATTAGCGAGGTAGCGTTAAGAACAGAGGACTGGGCCTTTAAGGGAATATCCTCATATGGCCCCCTTCTCTGTTTCTTCTTTTGGAAAATTTAAAAAAAAATGAGAGGGGAGGATTTCCAGCCCCCCGCTCCCTTCCCTTTTAGTCGCCCTCTACGACATGCAGGGAATACGTGGGAAGTATTCTTTCTCCCCTATATATATTTATCTATTTATTCACTTTGCCCCGCCGCCGCCCCCCGCGCCAGCGAGGTAGTGCAAGGAAACAGACGAAAGAATGGCCCAACCCACCCACATACACATGTATATACATACACGTCCACACACACCACATATACATACCTATACATCTCAACGTATACATATATATACACACACAGACATATACATATATACCCATGTACATAATTCATACTGTCTGCCTTTATTCATTCCCATCGCCACCCCGCCACACATGGAATAACAACATCCTTCCCCCTCATGTGTGTGAGGTAGTGCTAGGAAAAGACAACAAAGGCCCTATTCGTTCACACTCAGTCTCTAGCTGTCATGTAATAATGCACCGAAACCACAGCTCCCTTTCCACATCCAGGCCCCACAGAACTTTCCATGGTTTACCCCAAACGCTTCACATGCCCTGGTTCAATCCATTGACACCATGTCGACCCCAGTATACCACATCGTTCCAATTCACTCTATTCCTTACACGCCTTTCACCCTCCTGCATGTTCAGACCCCGATAACTCAAAATCTTTTTCACTCCATCTTTCCCCCTCCAATTTGGTCTCCCACTTCTCCTCGTTACCTCCATCTTTGACACGTACATCCTCTTTGTTAATCCTCCTTACTCATCCTCACGAGTCCAAATTATTTCAACAAAGCCACATCTGCTCTCTCAACCACTCTTTTTATTACCACACATATCTTTTACCCTTTCATTACTTAGTCAATCAAACCACATATATTTTATTTCATATATATTTGTCATTTCCCATATTAGTGAGGTAGTGCTAAGAACATGAGGATAGAGGACAAAGAGGATATATGCATCAGAAGTGGAGGGAACAATCACCCCGCCAATTAATACCAATTTCTCAACTGCCCATATCCCATATCTCTTGCACATGCTATCACTGCTTCACTAAATATCTCCCATTCCCCTTGCTTCGTTTGCTTACAACTTTAGCTATTCTATACCCAATCTCTTCTGGTATTTCACACACACACACACACACCTCTTTTTTCCAAGCTCATTTCTTTCTCACCCTCTTCTCATTCATATTAGTTTCCCCTCCCAACACATTAACATCTAGGAGTCTATCTTTTGCACACCTATAAATTTGTACAGAGTCCAACACTTCTCTCTGACCAGGTTCCCTACTCACTGATGTATATTTATGCATGTCCCTTTAAGAAAAAAAAAAAAAAAAACAGGTATTCCTAATCACCATAGCATTTTCTGCACACAACTCCACAAGCTGTTGACTATTCATATTTCACCTCAGTAATACCCAATGTCTCCTAATTCTGCCATCAATGGCCACATTACTTACTCTTGCAATTATGCCATCAATGGCCACATTACTCACTCTTGCAATTATGCCATCAATGGCCACATTACTCACTCTTGCAATTATGCCATCAATGGCCACATCACTCACTCTTGCAATTATGCCATCAAGAGTGAATTTAAAAGATATTCCCTAGTTTAGTTCCTGAAACTTTAATGGGATAAAGAATGCTTACCACCTGATATGCTGATATCAGGCTTTTACTGTTTGTGTGTCTAACTATAGATCTGATAATGGCTTATACACCCAAATTGTTACCAAGGATTTGAATATCCAGAAAAATGATTTGATGGGTTTTACCAGGCTTTTTGTTTAAGTAGTTAAAATGCAAGAGAAAAATGACTGGTTTAGGCTGTATGGAGAGACTTCTTTTAACATCATACAATGGATTTTTATGTGTGCTTATGCACGTAGCCATTTAGAAGGAGGCATTTTGGGAGCAGCTGAATAGTGTCAGCAATGCTGATGTTGAAGATTAGATAATAGTCATGAATTAATTAATTGCAAGAGTGAGTAATGTGGCCATTGATGGCATAATTGCAAGAGTGAGTAATGTGGCCATTGATGGCATAATTGCAAGTGAGTAATGTGGCCATTGATGTCATAATTGCAAGAGTGAGTAATGTGGTCATTGATGGCATAATTGCAAGAGTGAGTAATGTGGCCATTGATGACATAATTGCAAGAGTGAGTAATGGGGCCATTGATGGCATAATTGCAAGAGTGAGTAATGTGGCCATTGATAACATAATTGCAAGAGTGAGTAATGTGGCCATTTATGGCATAATTGCAAGAGTGAGTAATGTGGCCATTGATGGCATAATTGCAAATGAGTAATGTGGCCATTGATGTCAGAATTGCAAGAGTGAGTAATGTGGCCATTGATGGCATAATTGCAAGAGTGAGTAATGTGGCCATTGATGACATAATTGCAAGAGTGAGTAATGGGGCCATTGATGGCATAATTGCAAGAGTGAGTAATGTGGCCATTGATGGCATAATTGCAAGAATGAGTAATGTGGCCATTGATGGCATAATTGCAGAGAGTATTGTGGCCATTGATGGCATAATTGCAAGAGTGAGTAATGTGGCCATTGATGACAATTTCACGAGTGAGTAATGTGACCATTGATGACATAATTGCAAGAGTGAGTAATGTGGCCATTGATGGCATAATTGCAAGAGTGAGTAATGTGGCCATTGATGGCATAATTGCAAGAGTGAGTAATGTTGCCATTGATGGCATAATTGCAAGAGTGAGCTATGTGGCCATTGATGGCATAATTGCAAGTGAGCAATGTGGCCATTGATGGCATAATTGCAAGAGTGAGTAATGTGGCCATTGATGTCATAATTGCAAGAGTGAGTCATGTGGCCATTGATGGCATAATTGCAAGAGTGAGTAATGTTGCCATTGATGACAATTGCATGAGTGAGTAATATGGCCATTGATTACATAATTGCAAGAGTGAGTAATAAGTCCATTGATGGCATAATTGCAAGATTGAGTAATGTGGCCATTGATGACATAATTGCAAGAGTAAGTAATTTGGCCATTGATGTCATAATTGCAAGAGTGAGTAATGTGGCCATTGATGTCATAATTGCAAGAGTGAGCTATGTGGCCATTGATGGCATAATTGCAAGTGAGCAATGTGGCCATTGATTACATAATTGCAAGAGTGAGTAATGTGGCCATTGATGGCATAATTGCAAGAGTGAGTGATGTGGCCATTGATGACATAATTGCAAGAGTGAGTAATGGGGCCATTGATGACATAATTGCAAGAGTGAGTAATGTGGCCATTGATGACATAATTGCAAGAGTGGGTAATGTGGCCATTGATGGCATAATTGCAAGAGTGAGTAATGTGGCCACTGATGGCATAATTGCAAGTGAGCAATGTGGTCATTGATTATATATATATATATATATATATATATATATATATATATATATATATATATATATATATATATATATATATATATATATATATATATATATATATGTATATATATATATATATATATATATATATATATATATATATATATATATATATATATATATATATATATATATATATATATATATATATATATATATATATATATATATATATATATATATATATATATATAAGTTTGTTGAGTATTCCTGGCAAATTATATGGGAGGGTATTGATTGAGAGGGTGAAGGCATGTACAGAGCATCAGATTGGGGAAGAGCAGTGTGGTTTCAGAAGTGGTAGAGGATGTGTGGATCAGGTGTTTGCTTTAAAGAATATATGTGAGAAATACTTAGAAAAGCAAATGGATTTGTATGTAGCATTTATGGATCTGGAGAAGGCATATGATAGAGTTGATAGAGATGCTCTGTGGAAGGTATTAAGAATATATGGTGTGGGAGGCAAGTTGTTAGAAGCAGTGAAAAGTTTTAATCGAGGATGTAAGGCATGTGTACGTGTAGGAAGAGAGGAAAGTGATTGGTTCTCAGTGAATGTAGGTTTGCGGCAGTGGTGTGTGATGTCTTCATGGTTGTTTAATTTGTTTATGGATGGGGTTGTTAGGGAGGTGAATGCAAGAGTTTTGGAAAGAGGGGCAAGTATGAAGTCTGTTGGGGATGAGAGAGCTTGGGAAGTGAGTCAGTTGTTGTTCGCTGATGATACAGCGCTGGTGGCTGATTCATGTGAGAAACTACAGAAGCTGGTGACTGAGTTTTGTAAAGTGTGTGAAAGAAGAAAGTTAAGAGTAAATGTGAATAAGAGCAAGGTTATTAGGTACAGTAGGGTTGAGGGTCAAGTCAATTGGGAGGTGAGTTTGAATGGAGAAAAACTGGAGGAAGTGAAGTGTTTTAGATATCTTGGAGTGGATCTGGCAGCGGATGGAACCATGGAAGCGGAAGTGGATCATAGGGTGGGGGAGGGGGCGAAAATTCTGGGAGCCTTGAAGAATGTGTGGAAGTCGAGAACATTATCTCGGAAAGCAAAAATGGGTATGTTTGAAGGAATAGTGGTTCCAACAATGTTGTATGGTTGCGAGGCGTGGGCTATGGATAGAGTTGTGCGCAGGAGGATGGATGTGCTGGAAATGAGATGTTTGAGGACAATGTGTGGTGTGAGGTGGTTTGATCGGGTAAGTAACGTAAGGGTAAGAGAGATGTGTGGAAATAAAAAGAGCGTGGTTGAGAGAGCAGAAGAGGGTGTTTTGAAATGGTTTGGTCACATGGAGAGAATGAGTGAGGAGAGATTGACCAAGAGGATATATGTGTCGGAGGTGGAGGGAACGAGGAGAAGAGGGAGACCAAATTGGAGGTGGAAAGATGGAGTGAAAAAGATTTTGTGTAATCGGGGCCTGAACATGCAGGAGGGTGAAAGGAAGGCAAGGAATAGAGTGAAGTGGAGCGATGTGGTATACCGGGGTTGACGTGCTGTCAGTGGATTGAATCAGGGCATGTGAAGCGTCTGGGGTAAACCATGGAAAGCTGTGTAGGCATGTATATTTGCGTGTGTGGACGTATGTATATCCATGTGTATGGGGGTGGGTTGGGCCATTTCTTTCGTCTGTTTCCTTGCGCTACCTCGCAAACGCGGGAGACAGCGACAAAGCAAAAAAAAAAAAAAAAAAAAAAAAAATATATATATATATATATATATATATATATATATATATATATATATATATATATAATATATAGACAGATAGATAGAAAGATATATATAGATAGATAGATAGGAAGATATATATAGATATATAAGGCGACTAAAGGCGGCCATATATATATATATATATATATATATATATATATATATATATATATATATATATATATATATATATATATATATATATATATCTTTTCTTTTAAACTATTCGCCATTTCCCGCGTTAGCGAGGTAGCGTTAAGAACAGAGGACTGGGCCTTTTTTGGAATATCCTCACCTGGCCCCCTCTGTTCCTTCTTTTGGAAAATTAAAAAAAAACGAGAGGGGAGGATTTCCAGCCCCCCGCTCCCTCCCCTTTTAGTCGCCTTTTACGACACGCAGGGAATACGTGGGAAGTATTCTTAATCCCCTATCCCCAGGGATAATATATATATATATATATATATATATATATAATATATAGATAGATAGATAGAAAGATATATATAGATAGATAGATAGGAAGATATATATAGATATATAAGGCGACTAAAGGGGACGGAACGGGGTGCTAGAAACCCTCCCCTCCTTTTATTTTAACACTCTAAAGGGGAAACAGAAGAAGTCACCCAGGGAGTGCTCATCCTCCTCGGAGGCTCAGATTAGGGTGTGTAAATGTGTGTGGATGTAACCAAGATAAGAAAAAAAGAGAGATAGGTAGTATGTCTGCGGAAAGGAACGTGGATGTTTTGGCTTTGAGTAAAACGAAACTCAAGAGTAAAGGGGAAGAGTGGTTTGGGAATGTCTTGGGAGGAATGTCAGTGGTAAGTGAGAGGATAAGAGAAAGGGAAGGAGTAGCACAACTCCTGAAACGGGAGTGGTGGGAGTATTTGATAGATCCATAAACAAATTAAACAACTATGGAGACATCACACACACCTGCCGCAAATCAACTTTCGCTGAGAACCAATCACTTTCCTCTCTTCCTACACGTACACATGCCTTACATCCTCGATAAAAACTTTTCACTGCTTCTAACAACTTGCCCCCCACACCATATATTCTTAATACCTTCCACAGAGCATCTCTATCAACTCTATTATATGCCATCTCCAGATCCATAAATGCTACATACAAATCCATTGGCTTTTCTAATTATTTCTCACATAGATTCTTTAAAGCAAACACCTGATCCACACATCCTTTACCACTTCTGAAACCACACTGCTCTTCCCCAATCTGATGGTCTGTACATGCCTTCACCCTCTCAATCAGTGCCCTCCCATATATATATATATATATTCTTTCTTTTAAACTATTCGCCATTTCCCGCGTTAGCGAGGTAGCATTAAGAACAGAGGACTGGGCCTTTGAGGGAATACCCTCACCTGGCCCAATTCTCTGTTCCTTCTTTTGGAAAATTAAGAAAAAAAAAAAAAAAAAAAAAAAACGAGAGGGGAGGATTTCCAGCCCCCCGCTCCCTCCCCTTTTAGTCGCCTTCTACGACACGCAGGGAATACGTGGGAAGTATTCTTAATCCCCTATCCCCAGGGATATATATATATATATATAGATATATATATATATATATATATATATATATATATATATATATATATATATATATATATATATATATATATATATATATATACACATATATATATATGTGTGTGTGTGTGTGTGTGTGTGTGTGTGTGTGTGTGTGTGTACGTATATATGTATACAAGAAATACAGATATCCGGAGTTTTACGCTTCTCAAAGTTGTTACATGTCGTGTGAGATCTGAATCCTGAGGGAAATTATCATGACGCAGTTGCAGTTATAATCAGATGATGTGTCTGGCTGGGACGCCTCAGCACACAAGGAACACGACTGGGAGCTCCCAGGCCACCGTACAGAAGCATTGGTGTTTAATATCCTTTTTGACACTTCGGGGAACGAACTCTCACGATGGCGACTGAGATTTTCTTATCAGAAAATTTGCGTTTTTATTCTAAATCAATTTACCAGATGGTCATTTCTTTGAGAATGTTCCACTATGGTTCAGCGCCCCCTATGTTCCTTTTTTCAATGCAACGTTGGTAATGTTTCCCGGATGTCCTCCTTGTTGGCCACTGAGTGTGGGCTGAACTGATATTTACCCAGATCTTGCTGATCTGATGGCTCGCCGTAAGTTTCGTTGGTGAATTGGCTACCAGTGTTGTTGTTACTGGTGTGGCCAGATATATTGTTGATAGTGATATGGTTACAGCTACTGGTGATACTGGTGTTGCCACAGCTACAGGCGATACTGATATGTCACAGGTACTGTTGACGCTGGTATGGTCATAACTACTGTTGATACTGGTATGGCCACCTCTGCTATTGATACTGGTGTCACAGCCACTGTTGATACCGGTATGGCCACCTCTGCTATTGATACTGGTGTCACAGCCACTGTTGATAGTGATATGGTCTCAGCTACTGTTGATACTGGTTTAGCCACAGCCGCTGTTGATACTGGTGTGGCCTCATCTACCGTTGGTACTGGTGTGGTCATAGCTACTGTTGAAGCTGATGTTGACACAGCTACTGTTCTTGATTCTGTCTTGGATGTAGCTGCTTTTGTTATTGTTGTTACTGGTATAATCTATACTATTACTCTGTTAAGTATGACCATTTCCACGGCTACTACGTCTTTCGTTGCTGGTGTGATCAAAGCTAATGTAGCATCTAGAGCCAATTTCTGGTTACTTGTGTAGCCAATGCTGCTGTTATTATGAATGTGGTCATACTTTCTGTTGTTCTTCATGTGACCGCACCATCACTTGTTCGTGATATTAGTATATTGTTGTTTATCGAGTGGGTACATTGCTTTAGTTATTGGCGAAAGTTGAAGCTGCTGTACTATTGTGATATATCCATTGCTTCTATGGTTAATAGTAATAATGATAATTGCCTTTTTATGATGTAATAAAGGCTAGTATTGTTCTTATCATAAGTCCATATTTCGTTGCTCCCATAGTAACTATGTCTATTGCATGATCGTACAGCTCGTCTTAATGTTGTTCTTATGTAGCCACAGCTACCGCTGTTCCAGC